>NC_069077.1:14126601-14429631 GCF_025698485.1 Gossypium arboreum
TCCCAAACACAAGAAAAAAGCCAATTTTTAGGGCTTCTAAGCATTCAAAAGTCTATAAATACATACTAGAAAAAGACCTAAGGGGACACACAGAGCAGATAGCAGAAAATACTCGAAGAGACGCCGTCGGAGTCATATCGGAAGCAGGATCTCCTCCAAGACTGAAGATCTCCCTTCAATTTCTTCCAAAGTTTTTGGGTTTTCTTTATGTTTTGTGGTTTTTCTATTTTTGAGATGTTTTCCCCCCGTTAGTATGAACTAAACTCCCTAAATACCTAGGGAAGATGAAACCTACGATGGATCTAATTATTTAATTATCTGAATTACACAATAAATACTTATTCTTGTTCTTAATTATGTGTTCTTAATCATTGCTTTAATATTTTCAAGATATTAATCCAAGTTTGATGTGCTTATTCAGTGGAGCAAAAGTCCCTCTTTAATAGAAGATCTAGCATAATTAAGCGGAGTTGCATGCAATCCTAGAAATAGTACGACATAAATCTGCTGGATTAGAGTCAAATCTAATTAGGGAATCCATAAATCGAGTAATGCGACAATAGGGGTTTTAATTAGAAAGAGATTTCAATTAATCAACCTAGAGTCAGTTGTTCTTAGTCTCAAAAGAGATATTAACATAGTTTAGGGATTACTACGGATCAAGGCAAGAGGATAAATCGTTTAATTCAGAGTTAGAATAATAAGTGAAGTCTAGGTGGATTCTTCCTTAGGTATTGTCCTCATTATTGGTTTATTTGTTTATTTCCTTCACTCTATGTTGCGTTCATTAGTTAATTAGTTTAGTTAATTTTAGATTAAAACAAATCCCTTTTATTTTAGGCTAAATAATAGAAAGATAGTTAATACTAGTACTTTTAGTCCTTGTGAATATGATATTCTGGACTCGCCATAGCTATACTACCCTTCGATAGGTGCACTTGCCTTTGTCATAATCGTAGTCTAGTTTAGTGAATCATAAAATGATCATCAAGTTTTTGGCGCTGTTGCCAGGGACTAAGATATTAAAAATGCTTGATTTTTATTACTTTACCCATTTTTTTATTGCAATTTATTTTTTTTGTTTTTATTTTAATTTACTAACTTTTCTTCCCTTTGCTTATGGCAGGTTCTTGTAGTTTATGACTAGAAAAAACCCATCAGGACCTCTACTTTTTGATAGTGAAATTGAAAGCACAACTCGCAGAAATCGTAGAGAAATAAGGTGGAGTCTACAGTACATAGAGGAAGAGCACGAGGACGATACCAATATTACCGGAGATGGCTGACAATCGGAATAATCCACTACCTCCTATGGTTGCCGTAAATCCTATAAATCGAAATCCTGCTCCTCGTACTATGTACGATTATGCCAAGCCCACTCTCACTGGGGCCGAATCAAGTATGATTTGACCTGCTATTGCTGCAAATAATTTTAAACTGATACCTAACACTATTCAAATGATTCAACAGTTTGTTCAGTTTGATGGTTTGCAGGACGAAGACCCAAATACTCATTTGGCCAATTTCTTAGAGTTCTGTGATACTTTCAAGATAAATGGTGTTTCTGATGATGCCATTCGTTTACGATTATTCCCCTTCTCATTGAGAAATAAAGCTAAACAGTGTTTGAACTCCTTACCATGAGGTTCCATCACTACTTGGGATCAAATGACCGAGAAGCTTTTATTGAAATACTTTCTGCCGGCCAAGATAGCAAAGTTGAGGAATGATATCTCTTCCTTTGTGCAAATGGACTTAGAGACCCTATACGATGCATGGGAGAGGTATACGGATCTATTGAAAAGGTGCTCTTACCATGGGTTACCTCTATAGCTACAGGTTCAGACTTTCCACAATGGTTTGAACCCCTCAATTAGGCAAATGATCGATGCAGCTGCCGGTGGTGCTATAAATAATAAAACACCTGAGGAGGCTTATAAGTTCATAGAGGAGATGTCACTGAATAATTATCAGTGACAAGTTATAAGGACAAAGCGGACAAAAGTAGCCGGTGTTTTTAACGTTGATGCGGTTACCATGTTGTCAAATTAGGTAGAACTTTTAAATAGAAAGATTGATGGTTTATGTGGTTCTTTGCAGGTACATCCAGTGATGCAGTGTGACACGAGTGGAGGTGGAATGAGCAATTTAGAAAATCTACCCTATGGTCCTATCATGGAAAATGAGCAAATAAATTATGTGGGTAATAATCCTAAACCTCAAAATAATCTTTACAATAATACTTACAATGTAGGTTGGCGAAACCACCCAAATTTTTCATGGGGAAGCCAAGGAAATCAAAGACCACCACCACCCTCTCTGGGTTTCCAACAACCACCTTAACAGCAGAAAAAGAAATCGAACCTTAAGAAGATGCTAACAAAATTCATCTCGGTGTCAGAAACTCCCTTCTAAAACACTGAAACCGCACTAAAAAATCAGCAAGCGTCGATTCAAGGGCTCAAAATTCAAATTGGTCAATTTGCCAAGATGATTTCAGAATGACCACAAGGTAGCTTACCGAGTAATACTGAAACTAACCCAAGGGAGCAACTTCATGCAATTACTGTTCGAGATAAAGAAAGGTTAGTTGAAGATGAACCAAAACCGAGACAAGAATATGTAGTAGGTAAAGGTAAGGTTGAGGTGAGCCACAACGAGCAAAAACCGATCATTAAGGAATATAAACCTCATGTGCCATATCCAAATGCGACAAGGAAAGACCACGCAAACGAACAATTCGGTAAATTCCTTAAACTGTTGAAAAAGTTACATATTAACTTACCATTTATTGAAGCTCTTTCGTATATGCCCAATTTCGTTAAATTTTTAAATGAGCTTTTAGCAAATAAGCAGAAGTTAGATGATTCGTCGCACGTGGAGCTAAATGCAGTGTACTCAGCCATTTTGCAGAATAAACTACCCAACAAATTAAAAGATCCAGGGAGTTTTACTATTCCTTATTTAATTGGTAGTTTAAGTGTTAATAATGCTTTGGCTGATTTAGGGCTAGTATTAATGTCATGCCCTACAAAATGTTTAAGCAACTAGGTCTTGGGAAACCCAAACAAACTAGGATGAGTATTCAATTGGCAGATAGAACAATTAGATTTCCTAGGGGTATTGTTGAAGACGTACTCATCAAAATTGATAAATTCATTTTCCCAGTTGATTTTGTTGTTCTAGACATAAATGAGGATAGTGACTTACCATTGATTTTAGTACGGCCCTTTTTTAGCAACTGATAGAACTATCATAGATGTTGGTACAGGTGAGTTAATACTTCGTGTAGGTGATGATAGGATTAAACTCTAAGCTCGTGATTCTATTAGGATATCTAGTGATTGAGATGATATTAAGAGCTCTGTTAATGTTAATAACCTTGTGGCTCAACATTCTTTGCAGGAAACACTTCGAAAAAACGTGACAGAGCTGCAGTCCAGTTTACATAACAAAAATGGAACAAATCATGAAGAAAGAAGATTAGAAATCGATGAACTAGATGAATGGCAGACACACGTCAAGGAGAAACCTAGAATACACGATGAACCAAAGTGACTCCATCACGAGTTTAAGGATGAGACAAACCAATTTAAGATTGGCGATTAGGTATTGTTAGACAAAACAGACCCTCGAATCACCACTTCAGAGCTTAATGCAAACGGAGCAACTCCTTTTACGGTACTGAATATTTTCCCATACGGTACAGTCGAGGTAAATCATTCTAAATTTGGCACTTTTAAGGTAAATATTATTCGGCTAAAACCTTATGCTGATAATAGAATTTACAGTGAGAAAGAGGAGTTTCGACTCCGTAAACCATCGTAATCGTGCGAATACGAGGTAAGTCAAGCTTAGACTTAAAATAAGCATTTCTCAAGAGGCAACCCGAGTGTTAATACTGCTAATTTTCTTAACATTATTTCATGATTTTTTTTAAAAAAAATTAATTAAGTTTCAAAATCTAAAAAAAAAAAGTGTGTTTTTGACCCACATGGCCTGGCCACACGGGTGTGTGGAGCACACGGCCTAGCCACACGGGCGTGTGGGATCTCACATGGACATGGGAGAAGTGAAGGAAAACACACACAGCCTAGTAACATGGCCATGTGACCCACACGGCCTAGACACACAGGCGTGTCCTAGGCCGTGTGAAACCTGGAACTATTTTTTTCAAAGTCAAAGAGTTACACGACCTGGCCACATGGGCGTGTGGGATCTCACATGGGCGTGGCAGAAGCGAAGGAAACACACACGGCCCGGCGACATGGCCATGTGACCCACACGGGCATGTCCATGGCCATGTGAAAACTGGGTTAATTACCCCAATTTTATTTTATTTTATTTATTTGTAATTGTAATATTATTTATTTTTATTTTACTAATTAATTAATTAATTAATTTAGTATTCTTATACTTATATTTTAATTTTTTATATTTTAATTTTTATATTCTTTTATTTTTATTTTTATTTTAATTTTTTCTATTTTTCTTTCCTATTTTTTTATTTTACTATTATCATTACAATTACCTTTTAAGTTTATTGATATTATTGATTTAATTATTATTTTATTTTTTTATTATTTTATTTTTTATCTTTCTTTTTAATTTTGTTTTAGTTGTTTTATTTTTTCTCTTCAATTATTTTCATTATTATTTTTGAAAGATTTATGGTTGTTTCTAATCGAGTTATAACCCTTAATTTTCTTTATTATTTGTGTTTATTTTCTTGTTAGTTTGCTCGGAATCATGAGTTACATTTAAATTTGACTGCAATTTCACTTTTCACTATTCTGAAGATTTCATCCAATATTCAGGGCAGTTTCAGTTTTCTCCCTCTCTTATGATATTCTGTTTATACTGTGATTATTTATGTTTGTACATTGAGGACAATGTACATCTTAAGTGCGGGGAGGTTATCTATAGAATTATTAGAAAATCTCTGAATTATATCTTGTGTTTAAGTAATTTTCTCACATTACTATTAGAATGAATTCTTATTAATTTATGATTATCGTTGATGAGTTTTAGATTAAATTCATAGGTAATTGCATATTGATTGTTTAAACTTTAAAACACTAGAGAATCAAGCATGATAAGTCTATTTTCAGAATAAAAAAAAATTAGGTTGTTTCCCTAAATTGAAATATTACCTTGAAGTTTGAAATTTGCAAGATTGACATCAAAAGCCATAATTTTTGTGAGATTTTAAGCCTTTAGAGCATACATTTTTTTTCTTGCTCACTTTATTATTGGTTACGAGTGTGTCAATGTTGATTTGTTATTCTAGAACTTACTTCGATTATACATATCAAGACCACACCTTTGGTTTGATATACTGAGATAATAAAGGCACCTAGGTTTTAACCCACTTATCCCATAAGCCTACCTTCATAATTAACCCTTAGTAAACCCCCTTTAAGCCTAACCAACCGTTTCTTGATTTACCCTTTAATATTAACCCATAACTTTTTTTTGATTCATTGCGAATTGTTTCCCGTTTTATTGACTCCCTTTTTGTCGAGATTTGATTTGGTTAGTTGCTTAACTATGTTCTTTTGTTTTAGTTATTAAAATTTCTCTTATTATCTATTGTGCTCAAAAAAAAAAGGTGGAAAAAAAGTGAAAATATATATATACATTTATGTTGAATTATTACTAGTTCTATGTTTTTGAGCTTAAGTAGTTAATTTCATATTCTGAAAAGAAGCTCGTGTTATTCTTTAATAATTTTGATTGATGTAATTATTCAGTACTATTTTATTTTTCTAGTTAGGTAATTTATCAATTCGATCTCGATTCTAACCTTTTTTTTCAGCCTTTATCCACACCTTTAACCCAAGCCCCGTTACAACCCTTTAAAGACCTTTTGATTTGAGTATCATATTGTAACGCCCCAATTTTCGGGAATCCTGTGAATGTTGGCATAGGTTTAATTATGTTAGTGGGCCTCTAGAAAGCCCAAACTTAAGATAGAACCCGACAATTTTAGTTAATTTTTGTTCCATAAGAAAAAGGGGGTGAAATTATGAAATAGAACCTATGTGAAAATGTTTGAAAATGCTATAGGCTAAATTGAAGTGGCCAAATAAATAGGAGTGCAAAATAGGAGGATTTGCATGACAAACCTCCCATTTTACATGAAGTGGCCAGCCATCATGTTGTTGTAGACAAAATGTACACTTAATATCCATAATTTATGGTACAAATTGATACAAATTGATAATAGGTTAGGTAAATGTTCCATGATAATAGGTTAGGTAAATGTTCCATGATGGGTTAGGTAAATGTTTCATGATAATGGGTTAGGTAAATGTTTCATGATAAGAATTTCATGTCTTTTGTATTAAAGAATTAAATGGATGAAATATGAAGCTTTATTAAAAGAAAAAGGGGTGAAAAGAACAAAGTTTTGTCCATCTTTGTTCATCATAGCTGAAAGTTAGAGAAGAGAAAGGAGAGGAGAAAGCTCTTGAGTATTCGGTCATTAGGAGGAGGAAAATTGAAGGTAAGTTCTTGGTACCTTGCTTCTATTTTGAGGTTCATGAGTTCTTCTTGATTCTACCTTAACTCTTGAAGTATATTTTGATTTTTAGTTGTGTTGTGAGCATTTAGTCATGAATTAAAATGAAGGAAATGGTTGTTGTTTCATGTTCTTTTGATGAAAAATGGAAGATAGGTGAAGTTGGGCCAAACAAATGAACATGCATGTGCCTTAGATGCTAAAGGGAAAAATTGGCTAACATGTTGTGCTTTAAAATGATGAAATGGAGATTATACTTAAGTAAAATCATAGATATGTGATGATTGATTGGTGATATACATGTTTAAATAACAAGCATGCAAGTTAGGTGTGAAAGAGTGATTTGGTGATAAATCTGCTTGGGACAGCAGCAGTAACGTGACTTTGGAAAATCACCATAAATTGTGGGAGATGATTTAGAAGCTGAATAAATTATATAATTAAAGCTTATTGAGTCTAGTTTCTAATGAAATAAACAAGAACATATTTTGAATTCTGTACAATGAGAAATTTGATTCGTAATGAAGAGTGGTCAGATTAGTCAAACAGTGAAACATGGGAAACTTTGAGAAAAATCTGGTATTGATTGGCTAAACCAAAAATTCTGAAAATTTTATGGATAGAAGATATATGAGTCTATTTTAAGGGAAAATTAACGGCACTTGATTTGGAGTTTCGTAGCTCCAGTTATAAATGATTTAGTGACTGTTGCTCAGGAAGACAGCTTGCAGTGAAATTATGATTATGTGGTAAACATTGACAAAAATTTGTTAATGAGTTGCTTATTGATTTCTTATAAGCTTACTATGATCTGTAGGTGTGGTTGGTCGAATATTGTAAGGGGTTAATACGTAGTTCGTATTTGAATAGTTAGATTAACGTGTTAGTAATCCAATTGTAGGCGGTTCGTGTGTGGATCTCATCAGCATATCGTCGCAAACAGGTGTGTAACTAACACCCTCTTTCTTAGTCTAGATCGGTAAAAGCCGAAAAGCCGAAATGCCAAAAATCGGTATTTTGTAGATTTGCGAGTGTGCGAATGCTCGTGAGGTAAATCGATTAATGTTTTTGGTAAGCTGCAATGTTTGGACTGCAAAGTGCATGATTTTTGTGCCCTCGATATTTTTTGGGCTTAATAGGCCAAAATTGGAATGATGGGCCAATCTGCCCAATTCGGTAAAACCCTCGGTAGTGATTACATTAGTACGTGAAAGGTAGGAATATGCATGAAAACCCTAAAATGGATAAATTACTGAAATACCTTTAAAAGTGGAAATTTTACAGTTTTACCCTAGGAGATAAATTACCAAATACCCCTAGGTTAAATTTACCTAAATGCATGTTTGATCGTTGTTATTTATGCATGCCATGTTATTATTATCGATGCATGGGATGGGATATTGACGGAGGAAGCATCGAACGTGGCTTGTCCACGTCTTGGAGGCTTTGCCTCAATTCTTTGATAATGAGCGACAAGGTCAGAATCGTGGAGTGTTAATGGGTGGGTTGAGTTATTCCCACATGGAGTGTATGGCTGGTACGGGTGGAGTGTAGTGGTTGGTGGGTTGAGTAGTCTCCCAAATGGGCTTGCATATGTTTACCGATGTTGCATGTATTTTGAAATGGGCCTATGGGCCATACATTTATCTGAATAAGGGCTAAGACCCAGTTTATTGTAATCTAAAAGGGCTCGCCCAAGACCACTGATACCCAAATGGGCTTGCATATGTTTACTGATGTTGCATGTATTTTGAAATGGGCCTATGGGCCATCTTGTTATCTGAATAAGGGCTAAGACCCGTTTATTGTAATCTGAAAAGGGCTCGCCCAATATCACTTTATTACTGAATGGGCTTAGGCCCAATAGGCTTGAGCTGACTTGGGCTTTGAATGGGTTTTCCTTACACACTGAGTTTCCCCAAACTCATCCCTTTTATTTTCATCCACGCAGAAATCCCCAACCATAGTGGGCTTGGAGTCGTGAGGGAATTCGAGTGACCACCGCTTCGAAAGTTTGATTTTCTTCCGTGAACTGGACATCCTTTTAATTACGTTTGAGGTTTTGGGCTTTTAAATGTAATAAGGCCGCTTATTTATTTTTGATGGTTTTTAATATGTATTACTAAGATAGGTAATACTTATTTTAACTGTTGAAATTGGATAGCTTTAGGGCGCGTTTTCAAAAACAACAGTTGATTTTAAAATAACACGACAACAAGCAAAGCTTCCGCAATGAAAATATTTTCCAAAATTAATCACTTTTCCTAAAAATGACTTAATCGAATCGGTTTCCTAGAAATATCCATGACGTTAAGGTGTGGCAATGGCGGTATGCATGTCTAGGATTGGATCCGAAGGGAGCTTGGTACTTAAGCGATCCGATGGACTCACCACCTCTTTCCGGTTTCCTACACGGTGCACGACTTCCATTCACTTTAACCTTTAATGAATTAATCTTTTGAACATTAAGTACGATTTTCTGGACTTAGAATGGAATTTTTTTTTACGTTTTTGATGTGGCATGCCGGATCTGGCCATAACTTCTGGGCCGGGTTTGGGGTGTTACACATATCATTTTATAGTGGTGGAGATTTGATTTTCATGCAATCCTATGGTAATGACTTTTCATAATTGACTTTTGAGTGCTTAATTTTTTAACCTTAAACACTTTGAGTGATTTGAGTGAATCTTTAGTGAAGATGTAAAATCTTGTTGATTTTGAATTAAAGGTAAGTACTTAAATAAGGGCAGATACCTATGTTTTCATGTCTTTAGAAAATGTGTGACTTGGATTGTTTGAATCTTTAGGGCTCTTTTAGTTGAATTTTCAATGCATGATTATTTGTGAATTATTTCGAAACATTATTGATGAGAATTATAAGTTGAGAAGAATTAATTTTAATTTTGAGTTGAGGATTTTGCTTGAGGACAAGCAAATGCTTAAGTGTGGGGATATTTGATAAACCATAAATGTAACATATTTTAATCTCATTCTTAATGCGTTTATGAATGATTAATGATGTAAATCAGTGAATTTGATGCTCTTAATCCCTTAAATTCATGTTTCTATACTTAGGAGAGCATTTGGGAGCAAAAGGAGCGAAAAATAGGCTAAAATCGGAGTTTTCAGGATCCACACGGGTAGGCCACACGCCCATGTGCCAGTTTGTGTTCATATCACTCCCTATTTCCCAAACACGCAAAAAAGCCAATTTTTAGGGTTTCTGAACATTCAAAAGTCTATAAATACATACTAGAAAAAGACCTAAGGGGACACACAGAGCAGATAACAGAAAATACTCGAAGAGACGTCGTCAGAGTCATCTCAGAAGCATGATCTCCTTCAAGACTGAAGATCTCCCTTCAATTTCTTCCAAAGTTTTTGGGTTTTCTTTATGTTTTGTGGTTTTTCTATTTTTGAGATGTTTTCCCCCATTAGTATGAACTAAACTCCCAAAATACCTAGGGAGGATGAAACCTACAATAGATCTTATTATTTTAATTATCTGAATTACGCGATAAATACTTGTTCTTATTCTTAATTATGTGTTCTTAATCATTGCTTTAATATTTTCAGGATATTAATCCAAGTTTGATGTGCTTATTTAGTGGAGCAAATATCTCTGTTTAAGAGAAGATCCAGCATAATTAAGCAAAGTTGCATGCAATCCTAGAAATAGGATGACATAAATCTGCCGGATTAGAGTCAAATCTAATAGGGGAATCCATAAATCGAGTAATTCGACAATAGGGGTTTTAATTAGAAAGAGATTTCAATTAATCAACCTAGAGTCAGTTGTTCTTTGTCTCGAAAGAGATATTAACATAATTTAGGGATTCCTACGGATCAAGACAAGTGAATAAATCGTTTAATTCAGAGTTAGAATAATAAGTGAAGTCTAGGTGGATTCTTCCTTGGGTATTGTCCTCATTATTGGTTTATTCGTTTATTTCCTTCACTCTCTGTCCCGTTCATTAGTTAATTAGTTTAGTTAATTTTAGATTAAAACAAATCCTTTTTATTTTAGGCTAAATAATAGAAAGATAGTTAATACTAGTACTTTTAGTCCTTGTGGATACGATATTCTAGACTCACCATAGCTATACTACCCTTCGATAGGTGCGCTTGCCTTTGTCGTGATCGTAGTCTAGTTTAGTAAATCATAAAACGATCATCAGTAATATATTCAGACATCATATGCTCATGCACAACTTAGCAAAACTGAAACATGTCCTCCGAATTGACAGAACACATACCTTACTTATATAATTCACATACCTTAACATATCACTTATAGAAGCATGTTAACAAATACCTTGTTTTTAAGTCTTAATTAAGTAGTATGGACCCTATGAAAAATCTAGTTATGAAACGCACATCATAAACAAGCTTATAGTAAATTTTTAGAAAATGGATCCACACGCTCATGTGGCCCACATGGCCCAATTGACCCAGTCCATGTGGTCCACATAACCTAACACGCGTCTATGGGGCCCAGATGACCCAAATAGCCCCCACACGATCTATCATATAACTTGGCACATAGTCGTGTGACGTCGATAATAGATTTTTGACATCACGTCATTCGTTGTTTTTTACGAGATTAGGTCATACACCTGATCGTTTTTCGACGCCAAAGATTATAGTAGCAATTCCAAACCTCCAACGAAGGAATAGACCCTATAGTTCTTAATTCACTAGAAAATTAGTCGTCACCAAAACTTCACCGAAACTCTTGTCCAACTGCCGACACTTGAATGGTAACCAAAACTCCCCTCAAACATCTAGATGCGATAGATTCAAATATTATTATTCCGATTCTCTCCTCGGAACACTAGCAAGCTGAGTTTGAGATAATTACTGATCTCAAGTAATCCACTTTTATCATTGACTTTATTTAACAAGATTGATCTCAAGAAAAGGACTAAGAATTAATAAAGTGGTTGTATTTATGGTTGTATTTCTGGTTGAACCATTTCATCAAACTTTATGTCATATAGTCCCAAATTTTAATACTAGTGTCTTTCCAGGCATTGAAACTATAAATGATAAAACCATCATTACTTTAAATTGAGAAATATCTAATTAAATTCATCTTGCAAATAATTTGAAAAAAAAAATAAGAGGCAAAGAATGTGTTCTGTGTCATACACCAATAATTTATAGAGGTGCGTGATTGAAGTTCATCAGTAGGCATTCTTCACTGCGTGGTTACGCTTTTTGCAAGATTTCAAGGCTGGTCAACATTGAATCCCCTAACACAGTAAGATGATACGCAAGTGATTGAAAAGGATTTATATTAACCACAGGTTGAAGACAGTTCTCAACTTGAGGAACTCCAATTACTCAACAACCGCCTCCGGGACACACTGATGCAGCATCTCCTTTTGAACACATTACAGTCGAGCGTCCTTTGTGGGCACGTAGCTGCTGAACATCTGACTGTTGCTTACTAAAGCAAAAGCATCACGGGTAGCAATCACAACAATAGAAAGAGTGGGGGAGTGGGACGACAAGCAAAAATAATAATTTGGGGATAACTTCCTATTTTTTTTTTTTCAAATAAATTAAAATAATAATAATAATAATAATAATAATGGTAGAAACGGGTAGTAACGTGAGAGGGAGTTTGAGAATTTTGGGGAAAACTACTTAATTTTTTTTAAAGAAATAACAATATCCCATTACTCAAATTTTTTTTATAACTAATTAGATTATTTAGAGTTTGACATTAACTCAAACTCATCTACAGCGCATGTGAATAAAAATATTTCTACTCTACATGGATTTAAATACAAGATTAAAAGTTAAGTTAAAGTCTTACCACTAAGTCAACATACTCATTCTTATCATTAATTGAACGAAAATAATATTTATGTCAGAAGATCAATGGTAGAGGTTAAGACAAAAATAACAAAAATTTAAAGGAAAGATTCAAACCCAAAACCTCACACACACAAGTACAACATCTATCCACTGAACCAAATTAATATACTTAACATAATTTCATAATCTTAACTCAAAAATCAAAACGTGAATGTTTTAGATGTCATTAATCTAATTTCTTCTAACTCAATTTTTAGAATATGACATCATATAAGTGACTAAAATTACCAATTAAAATTAGTCTATTGTTAATTCATATATTAAAATATAATGAAAAAATACACTTTATCAAACGTGGCATAAATGATATGTTAACTTAAATTAATTAATGGAGAAAAGGGAGTTAAGAGAGAGAGTGTAAGAAACAAACTTTAAGCCCAAAAATATGAAAGTGATAATATTTGTCATAGGTGAAGTGACAAGATTAACAAAACATATCCAATTCAACCAATCATGAGATAACAAAAAGCTAAGATATAAGTGTTCATATATGGCTAACTCTAAGACATATCCATACATCTGATGGTTGCCTCTCTTTTGACTTCAACATTAAACAGCATTTCAAAATATAAACCCCAACCTCGTAGGAAAAAAAAGAGTAGTTCAAATTGAAATATTGACTTGCTGCAAGACTTAATATTATCCAATCGTCAATCTTGTTTAGTAATTAAAGAATTTGTATATAAACGTGGCGAATATTAGCCGAACAACTAGAAGAACAAGTGGGCAATAAGGCCTGCAAAAAGAGAAACCAAAATTTTACTTTTGTCAACTGTTTGACGTCTGCAATTTCTGAAAGTAATGCCAATAAATTCTCAGGGATAACGTAACACGTAATGTGGTGCTTCTAATAAAGAAAATATATGTATAGTATAGAGAAAAAATCAAAAGAAAAAAACAACAAATATATAACTGTTTTCGTAATCAAATCCGTCTATACATTCAGTTGAATTAAAATTTCATTAAAAAATAAAAAGAAACTGGTTCGACTAATTTCTTTTCAATTCTAATCTATCTATCCAATTTCTAAAACCAAACTTGGTACTTTTAACTTCTGAATTGCATGGCGTATACATTGATCAAGTATTTAGCGTGACATGAAGAAGCGGATCTTTTGGGGTCTAGCGGATCTTGGTCCCCAAAATTTTAAATTTTTTATTTTTCCTTAAATTTTTAATAAATTTAATTAAGTCCCCAATTTTTTAGAAATTTTCATTTTTCCTTTAACTCTTTTAGAAAATTTTAATTAGGCTCCTCAAAATTTTTGAAAATGCTTATTATACCTTTTAATTTTTAAAGAATTTAATTAAGCTCTCTTAAAATTTTTGAAAATTTTATTAATCTCACAAAAATTTTAATTAGACCCCAATTTTTTTAAAAAAAAAATCTCATTAAACTCCTACAAATTTTTAAAATTTTACTAAGCTCCCAAAACTTAATCCCAAGATTCGCCACTCATGAAATGTCAAGAAAATTAACAGATTTGGATCCAGGAATGTATACTTTGCAAGCAACAAAAAAAAATATAGCAAAGGTTTTTTCTTGTTTTGGCCAAATCAGCTAAATGTTATTATGGTGGTGAATTGTAAAATGAAGACACAGTACAATTATCAAATTACACCAACGCGTTAAGAAATGGTAATAGACTGTTGAGAAAGCTTTGCTTAAATATTATCTCAGTTTAAATAGGGTTAGTCTGAGACTATAAAATGAAGGAGGACACCCATATCTGCACAAAAAAGTTGAGCAAATTATATGTTTTTTTGTATAAATATTACATTAAAATTCAAGGATGAAACTTGGCATTAACCCAATTCAAATTTATTTATCACATGTCTAAAAACTGGTTTCGTAAAGGTATTAATAAAAAGTTGAAAAATAATAAATAAAACCCCACTATTATTATAATAAAAATAAAAATAACAAAAATCTTGAATGGAAAAATCCGCCAACCCAAATTCATGCATCTGATTTCCCTATATAAACCCACTTCCCATTTGCCAAACAAAGATTCAGACTCCTAACTTCTCACATTTCTTCTCTTTTATTCTTTAATTCATTCATTTTTTTCCTAAAAAAAAACAAAACAAAACCAACCCCAAATTCCTCAATCAATTACTCAAGATTTAACAGGTTTCGTTATGGAGATGCATCCGAGTAGCAACGAGACCGATTTAGCAATGTTGGACTCAATTCGGCGACACTTACTCGGCGAGTCATCAGACTTCCGACTCGATGCTTCCGTTGATTGTACCACTACCACGGCTCCCCCCGTGTTTTGCAGAAGCTCAAGCTTCAACCGCTTGTACCCATGTTTGGCTGAAACCTGGGGTGACCTTCCTCTTAAAGAAAACGATTCTGAAGATATGCTCGTTTTTGAGTTCCTCCGAGATGCTTTAACCGTAGGCTGGGCGCCCTCCGATAACTCTTCTATCAAATATACGCCGATTAAACCGGAGCCGCAGGAGATTTTAGTTGAGGCTCCAGCTGCGAATACGGTTGTTCCCGCGGTGGTTCCGACCAAAGCGAGGCATTACAGAGGAGTTAGGCAAAGGCCGTGGGGGAAATTCGCAGCTGAGATAAGGGACCCGGCTAAAAATGGGGCTCGGGTTTGGTTAGGTACTTTTGAAACAGCTGAGGATGCGGCTTTGGCTTATGATAAAGCAGCTTATAGGATGCGCGGGTCCAAGGCTTTGTTGAATTTCCCATTGAGGGTGAATTCCGGGGAGCCTGACCCAGTGAGGGTAACGTCAAAGAGAGCATCACCCGAGCCGTCCAATTTTTCATCATCCGGCTCAGAGCAGGGGTCACCGAAAAGGAGGAGAAAGGTGGCTCCCTCAGCTCCGGTTGTGGGTGAAGCCTGGTTAGATATGAGTTCAGCAGCTGCAGTTGAGTATGAAATTGGATCACGTACTAATAGCAATCAACTATTAATCAGCTAATGGATTAATGAAAGAAGCAGGGAAAATGAGGGTCTGAAATATTTGTAAACTTGTGTTGGCTTTGTGCATACAAGGAAATTGATATTATTTCATGGTTGTTTCGCTAAATGAGAAAATTTTATTCTTTAATAAAAAATTATGTAAGCAATATGGTTGAAAATGGACATTCCAATGCAGCAAGATACTGTAAAAACCTAGTTTTGATGTAGGAAGAAGCATACAATCAAAATGTAGATGTAGGCGTTGGTATCTCAGCCATTTGAAGATGACAAATCCAGACCAGCTTGGCGTTAGGCCTATAATAAAAGGTAGCTGCTCTTCTTTCTAACATGTGTTTATTTTACCAATATTCTAGAACATATGGCGTCAAGCTGAAGGAACAAGGACGCACGTACACGAACGTTGCGCGGTTTGAAAAGGACAGTTGACTTTTGGGCAAAGATGGAATAGCTTTATCCTCTATCCAAACACTAATTGCTTTTTTGACCTTATACATTCAAACTGTTTGACTTTTCAAACTTTTCTTCCGACTTCTAACCACCAGGATTCTTTGTTCACAATGAGAAAAATGTTTTCACATTGAGTTTGGAAAGGAGATATGTTTGAGAGTATAGGTGGGTGGGAATTTGATTGGTTGTTGTTTTCTATTGATTTTCTACAACTACATAATTCATTTGGATTTCATAAAATAACTTTTTGACGTCAACAGCTTGCTTATGGGAAAGGAATACTCCTACATGGGATTTAATTTAGATGAAATTTGATCAAAGCTAAAATAAACATTTAAATGTTGAAGCATTTGTTTAATCCTAAAAAGCTTTCTTCCTTGCATAACTCCACTGCAACTATATTAAGTAGTAATTACAAATATCATAATTTGATAGATTGTATTGTGTTTGGAATGTCTCCTACAATTAGATTTGAGTCATAAAGGTAGCATGTTAGGTAATTATTGTTTGAGTAATTATTAATTATGCAGATAATTACACTTAAATCTAATTTTAAAAATTATTTTTATACAAACTATAAAAGTTATATTATAAGCATTAACACATGAAAAAGGCATTTGAGCTATATTCAGTTACTTTTAAACCAAAAAAAAAAAAAAGTTCTGTCTTTTGTAATCTTTAATCCTTTTATTAATAATTTCATTCCGAAATTTTTCCTTCATCCTTTCATCCTATTATTGGTATCAGAGCATAAAATTAGATTTGTTTAAGAGAAATTGAACATAACTTAAATGCCTTTTTTAGCTTCTTACTCTTCCTTTTATAGTAGAGATTCATAGCTTAATTTGATTTTATTTGAATTCGTAGAGATTTCTGATAAGGATGACATTATTTCTTTAGTTTAATATAACTGTTTGAAATTAATTCATATCGAAACCAGATTTAGTTCTAATGTATAGTAAAGAAAAGAATAATTTGAGGTTTAAAAAGATTTGGAAACAAAATTAAATATTTGAGAAAAAGAAATTAATAAAAAAATAATTTGTAATGAAAAGATAAATGGAAAAAGGGATGGAAAGAGGAAGAGATAAGTAAGTTGGGAAGGGAGTTGTGAAAGAAATGTAGAAGATGAGGATTAATTTAAGAATAAAAGTAGAAGAAGATTGAAGAAATAATGAATAAAGAAACAAAATCAAAGGAGAGAAAGGGCAAGGCTAGCATTCTACTTCCAACTCTAATATTTAATTTTAAGGTGGGCCTAGAAATATTTAATCAATAGCTCTTAAAGTGGGCTTACAAACAACGGTCTGGCCGAAAAATACTTTCATAATGGACTTGCGGAATTTATAAGTAATTGATATTTTATTATTGAATTCCAACCACAACCATTCGACCATCCGCAGGTTTTGAAAATATTGCCATCTACAAGAAATAGCACATTCATCCAACTTTTCTAAAATTGCATTTTCAACACCAAAAATAAAGAATTTTTAAATTCAGCAAAATATATACTTTAATCACAACTTTTACTTCAAAATATTATTTTATTTTCATTTTCACCATCACCGTTATTTCAATGTTCTTTTGTACTCCTTTTAATCCCCCGCCTCTATTAAGTTCTTTCTTGATTTTTTTCTCCATAACTCATGCTTTTACTATAAAACTTATATTTCTCCCTCAAATTGCAAAAAACTAAAAATCAATTCTAAAAAGAGATTAATAAAATGAATTAACTAGTTTAGTATAATAAGATATAATTATATTTTAAAAATAAATTATAAATTATAAAATTAAAATGTATAGAAATAACATTTTAAACTTAAATAAATGAATAACATGCTAAGCGTTACAAATTACAAATAATAATTACTTCAATTCTCACCATCATAAAAAATAATAATAATAATAGAGTGCTCCAATTAGACTTAATTCAAAAACACATACCAAATTCAATGATTACCTAAAAAATTTCACACACTATTGAAGTTTAGTTGATGAAGGAACCAAATTCGATTATATTCTCAAATTATTACTTTTGGTGTATATAAGGATGCAAACACTGGAGATAAAAATTTTGAATGACCAAATCATGCCAACGGTAGTGAAACCGACTTATACAACCACATGAGTCTCATACAAGCACAATTGTCCTAAAGTAAAGCACATCCACAATACGATTGTTTGCTATGTCAAGGTGACAGAATTTGAAAGAAATTGAGGACAACACTTGCCAATTAAACTGCACCTGCCACCTTCTTAGTAAGTGCAATGACATTGAAATTGAATGACTCTGGATTTTTCTGGATCATTCCCTTGATCACTTCGGCTGCATCCTGTTGAAAAATAAAAGCATACCAGTTGGGTCTATTCATAACACTTAAACACTCTTGTAATACCAAAACACTTTGAGCAACTCAGATTATGCACAAACAAACACAAAAGATAGACACTGGCAAATTCACAGTGGAGGGAGTTTTGAGGTGAAATGTATAAGCTGAAGTTGAAGCTTCAAACTAAAACCTTATCTACCAATTGGAACTCCCTTTAGTCCAAAAGTGGAACGAGATAAAGATGAGCTAGCTTCTTGCACATTTAAGTTTATTCGATGCACGACAGTCAAATACAAAAATATAAGGGGAAAACAAACCTCAATGCAAACAGCAAACTACTTTCTTTTCTTAAAAATTCAATGTCCCGTAAAATTCTTTTGTGAAAATTTTAAGGGTAGATTTAATTTTTAATACCAACACGAACCTGCAACAAGGTACTTCGTGAGGATGCACCATGGGATATTGGTCCTGACTTCCTTCCATCAAGTTCATAAAGCTGCCCTACATTGATGAGACAAAAAATAATGATAAGATCAAGGCACCAAATACAACCACATTTAAGATATTCCAAAAGAAACTCTGATCAAGCAATAGGAATTGTCGTTTCTCTTTATATTTGGTTCTATATATTAGAAATGAGAGGGGGGTATGTACCATCAACACATGTAAAGCAGATAAAGTGAGTATCCACATTCTCAGAAGCCTGTCAAAAAAGATAGTAAGATTGCCATTTTGTACAGATTTGTATCTAGCCAAACTTCACAACTTGTAATTTTACACTGAATAAGTCGAGTATAAAAAGATATGACTTGTTATAAATTTACCTCCGTATCACCAGCTGTAGCTGCCACAGTGTGAGCAACTTCCATCTCTCCATCTTTCTCAAGAAATGCAGCACGCTGTAGATGCATAGAACAATTTGAATTCAGCAATCGGAAATCACAAAAACATGCAGGCAAAAGCAGATACACTGTGCATGCAGAGAGGAAGAGAGAAGTAGAACCTCCAATGGATCCATGATTGCAGTAGATTTAAAAAACCTATCTAAAAAGGATCCCTCTTCTGAAAAAGACAATGCAAAAAATAGTTATTCCATGTATTCTACAAATAGACTAATAACTACCTGATACCCTTAAGTTCAGCGATCAAAGGAAGCATTGATGCTAAAACTGCAAACTTTGTACAAGATCACAATGAAATACAATTCCTCATTTTAAGAAGAAAAAAGTGATAAATCAAAAAGCCTGCTCATAGATGATGGACAGATGATGTCTTGATTATCATCCAACAGTGATTTCAGTAAGATGACCGCGTGCAAGTGTAAAAATTATCAAACATCACTAAGCATGCTTGTGAACATCTTAAAATGAGCATTGTAGATGGTGAACATTAGACCCAACTTACGTAGCTTGATTTCTGAAGTAATATTTCCAACACTGTGAAGAAGCCCAATCGTTCCACAAGCATTTCCCACAGTTTGTTTCATGAAATAAACCTTACTGCTAACATCCTACAGCCAAAACAAAAGGCAGAAAAAAAATCTAATTGGATCATGCATAGTTCTGAAACATGACAGAAATTTTATGTACAACACCTATTCTTTTATATTTAGAGAAGTCAAAAGAGGGAATGGAATTTTGAGCTTAAAATTTTGCATTTTTTTAAAAAAGCTTTTCTATTTCTCTTTTTGACTTTGGCTCCTTGACCATTATACTTTTCAATGAGGTCCATCATCCAAGGGTGTAGTTAGTCTCACCCATCAAGTAATTTACAATTGCAAATGCTATCCACACAAAATACAGAACCGTGTGATCAGCAAGGAGTATCTATTGTACTTAAGTGATCTTTTATACCAAGGGGTCATAATATCTAGCAATTGTAAGGAAGAACTACAGGTTCACACAATTTAATTACAATTATTTTATGCTCCAAATATTTCTGATTCCAACCCATCTTGACAACAATTTGATATAAAACACAAAGGCTTTACGTAGAAAGATGGAAAGAAAACTAGAAAGGTGAAAAATTAAAGGGGGAGAGAAGTAGAAAGAGAGGAAAATATATTTTTTCTTTCCATTAGTGTACTTGGTAGGAAAGATAGAATTTTTTTCCTTCATTATTTGGTAAAGTTGAAAATGCAAAGTAAAATGAAAAATAAAAAAAAGGTATAATGTTACAAATGCGAATGCTTAATTTACATCTCTCTCATCTTCTCTCCTCTTATTGTTCCAATTTGGTATAACTTATTTTTTATACATTATGATGAAAAAAGGTATCTTTCCTATTTTCTTCCCTCGCATTTTTCTTTTCTACCAAACACACTCAATTTATTTTCCTTCTACTTTTCCACTCTCTTCATTTCATCTTCCACTTATGCACTAAACTAAGAACACCCAAAGAGCTACAACAGGATATTAGATTATAAAAAAAACAGCATTGTACTTACTCTTTTCTCATTATCTTGCTGCAATCTCTCTTCTTCAGTCTGAAAACATTGAACCGTAGAAACAGACAAAAACAACGTATTGTAATTAAGTGTAAAAGTAAAACTAAACTAAGAAGAAATGGGCCGCCAACTAAAGCTGGAAAGAAACAATTAATTTCAGATGAAATCACCTGAGAAGTTATTGGATAAAGAAAAAGCACAGCAAGAACAGGCTGTGGAACCATTGCTAGGAGTTCATCATCCAAGCCATAAACATCGCAGCACTCTGCCTCACTCTCTCGAAGACCCAGACCCCAAAGAAACTGCAGAAATTCAATATTATAATTTTCAAACGAATTTAAACAAAAATAAAACTATCCGCACAGACTCATAACAATCCGATCCTTTAAAAATTTTCTCTATAATTTAGAGAGACTACAAGAAACAAAATTTAAAAAAAAAAAAACCGAAACCCTAACTCACTATTTGATTGCCGCAAATCTAGAAATGAAAAAATCCATGAAAACCGTTTTTTAATGTTTTGTTTATCTTATTTCCCGATCATTTCTCGGAACCAAACATTATAGAAAAAAATGAAAAATGAAAAAGAACCTGGTTCATGACATCGGGGTTAGCTTCGAGAGGAAGCCATCTCTTAGCTGCAGGACTTTCGTCTGGAGTTGCCATTCTTTTAGTGGTTTTTAGCAGGCTTTTTTTTTTTAATGTGATTCTTTTCTTTTAATTTAAGAAAGGGTTTGAGACTGGAGGTGAGATCGAAGAGTCAGTGTAAGTTGAGTCGGTTTCTATTCTTCTCTGCTCTACTTTTCTCTTTGCTTTTTATATATAGGTTTTGGGCTTTCCGGCTACCTCATTCATTTTAGTCACAATGAAAATTGTCTAATTATGAATTTCAGCCTTGACTTTTCAAAAAATGAGAAACAGTCCCCCTACTTTAATTTATCAGAATTTGTTCATTCTACCTTATGAAAAATGAAAAGCCAATCTAGTTTTTGCTAAATACATAAACTTATATCGTTAATTTTTGCTGAAACCTTGGATGTAAATAGTTGAATTATTGATTTTTTTTAGTTTACAAAATTAATTTGAAGAATAAATACAAGTATATGTTCAAACAATTATAAAGTGCAAAATCAATCTATTTCAGTACAAACACACTAAGAATTGAAATAATCTAGACTAGAATTGATTAACTAAATTAAAACCAACAGATATTAACAACATATGGTGGGATTTAAAGACCCATAAATGTGATTGCACATCAAATTTGAATACTCAAGATTCAAAACCTCCGCGTTTGCTATGCTAAAATCTCATTGACTCGAAATAACTCAAATCAAAAAGCTTTAAGCATGCTATCTGATCGTATTAACTTCTTGTAAAGCATTGTGATTAACTTTATAACAAATTAAAGTAAAGGGATGTAACTCTGAATTAAACCCAATAGAAAACATAAAATTTGCTTTCACCTCACGCTGTAAAACTGAAGCACCGCTATATACAGTAATAGGAAGTGGCAAATACAAATACATAGAAAACAGTCCTCTTGTACTTGACTGGATGAAAACATAAAGGACTTGGTCTCTTCATCGCCCCGTCTTCTAGCAACTCCAAACAGTAGTTGCTCACTTTTCTTTTCCTTATCCCACTGAAAAAATAAGCAAAATAATAATAATAATTGTTAAATATGACTCCTATTTTCAGTCAAATTTGAAAAATAGTTTTTCAGTTAAACTCTGTTTACTTGTTTCCATCAAACACTGATTAGTTTAGATTATTTTATTATTATTTGATCTATGAATTTAGCCTATACATAGGCTCTTTTACAACCTTAGAAAATACACCCATTAGAGATTAGAACTCATAACACATTTAGAGAATTTTGTGTTTACGTTTTGTGGGTTCTTTGTTTTCAGGTTTTCGGGGTTTAGTTTTTATCTCCATCTTTTGTACTCTTCGTTCTTTTGCCATTATAGTAAAATTATCTTTACCCGTGGTTTTTTATCCTCTTTGGAGGGGTTTTTCCACGTTAAATTTATGTGTTCAATTTCTCAATTTATTCTGCTATTTTCTTGTTCGTTACTTAATCGGGTTAAAATCCTAACAAGTGGTATCAGAGCTAGTTCAATTTTCATAGATCAGCCCGTTCAGAGATGGCAACAACAAGGTTTGAAATTGAGAAGTTCGATGGTGAGAAAAATTTCAATCTGTGGCAAGTTCGGATTATGGCAATTCTAGTTCAATCAGGCTTGAAAAAGTTTGTTATCGGGAAAAAGCCTGAGAATCTAAATAAAACAGAATGGGAAGAGCTTGATGAAAAGGCTTTATTTGCAATCTAGTTGTGCCACACGAATACGGTATTGCAAGAGGTATTGATGGAGAAGACCTCATCTGCCTTGTGGAAAAGGTTAGAAACTCTTTATGCGACTAAGTCTCTAGCTAACCGTTTAGTGTTGAAATAACATCTATTTACGTTTCGCATGAATGAAGGTGAGCTTCTTAGAGATCACATCAGTCAATTCATTACTCTTTTAAATGATTTAAAGAATGTTGAGGTTCATATTGACGATGAAGATCAGGCTATGCTATTATTGTGCTCTTTACCCCCTTCATACAAGTCTTTCAAGGAGACCCTGATTTATGGCAGAGACAAACTCTCGTTCGAAGATGTGAAGGGTCATTTGTTGAGTAGAGACAAACTCGACAATGAGCTTCATTTGGATAGCAAGACAGATAGGCAAGCTTCCGTGTTGGTAGCATCAAAGAAACGAGATAAAATGTGTCGCTATTGTAAAAAGTTAGGTCACGTCAAAGTAGATTGTTATAAACTGCGAAATAAAAAAGCTGCTGAGAGTAACGAGGAAGATGTAGCTGGTGCTAATTTTAGCCGATGAAAATGGGGATGATTTCTTGTTAGTGTCAACAAGTGATAACACTAAGCTCACGTCCGAGTGAATCCTAGATTCAGGATGTTCTTTCCACATGTGTCCCAATAGAGAATGGTTATCAACATACAGTTCGATTGAAGGTGGAGTTGTGCGCATGAGAAACGATTCATCTAGTAAGGTAATTGGTATTGGTACTATTAAAATTAAGATGCACGATGGGACGATTAGGACACTCTCAGATGTCAGATATGTACCTGATTTACGAAAGAATCTCATCTCCTTAAGTATTTGACTTGAAAGGATGTAAAATCAACATCGAGTCGAGCGGTATTAAAGTATTTCGTGGAGCTCTCATTTTGTTAAAAGGTAAAAGAATCGGCAGTCTTTATATTCTGGAAGGTTATATAGTGACTGGTGAAATCGGATGTCCCTTGTCCGTTACGGAGTTGAAGTCAACTTGTTTGGAGCGGAGGCAACTTGGTCATAGGAGGGAAAAATGTATGACTGTTTCGTTGAAAAGAGGTTCTCTTTTAGATGCGAGTTTTGAAAAGTTAGAACCTTGTGTTCGTGAAAATCGACCGGGTTAGTTTTGATTTGGCGGTGTACAAGTCGAAGGCTAGAAGTCTTCCAGTTTTTAAGTACAAATTCGACTTAATTAATTCCCTGCATAGTTCAAGATAGGCTCGTGGCGGGCTTTGGCAAAGATGGCGTTGTGAAAATATAAGTCAATGTGGAGATTTGTTAAATATAACTCCTATTTTCAGTCAAATTTGAAAAATAGTCTTTCAGTTAAACTCTGTTTACTTATTTCAATCAAACACTGATTAATTTAGATTATTTTATTATTTGATCTATAAATTTAGCCTATAAATAGACTCTTTTACCACCTAAAATACACCCATTAGAGATTAAAACTCATAACACATTTAGAGAATTTTGTGTTTATGTTTTGTGGATTATTTGTTTTCGGGTTTTCAGGGTTTAATTTTTATCTCCATCTTTTGTACTCTTCGTTCTTTTGCAATTATAATAAAATTATCTTTGTCCGTGGTTTTTTATTCTCTTTGGAGGGGTTTTTCCACGTTAAATTTATGTGTTCAATTTCTCAATTTATTCTGCTATTTTCTTGTTCATTACTTAATCGGGTTAAAATCCTAACAATAATAATGAAAAAACTCAACTTAAAATTCTGTTAATGCTAAAGAAATGATTATACAGCATCGTTTTTTTCCTTGACAACGAACAAGATTTCTGCAAATGTGCCTTTTTCATAAGGTCACACCCTGTTAATCCATCGTTCAAGTCGAAGCTGCTTCAGTGGGGGGCCGCGGGGTGGCTTGCTTTTCCGAGGACAACGCCATTTTCCCATTATCTCCATTGCCTTTGCCTCACACTGTTGCTCAACTTTTACATTGGTTGTTTCAGCCAACACCTTTCTTTTCGTCACCCCATAATCCTTTTCACCACCTGTTGTTTTTCCTGAACCCTGTAACACAATCTCTCCTGCTTCTCTCCGATAATTTTCATCATTTGCTCTTATAAACTTGTTCTTCTTTGTTGTGATGAAACCATTTTCTTTGTCATTGCTTCCATGTGTTGGTTTGACCTCACCAAAATCCTGTAATACTAACTTGACATGATAAATAGCGCCATAACTATATTCTACAATCTCACTCATAGGGTCTTAGAACCATTTGATATGTTTATTTAACAAAATTCAAGGGATCAGACTCGCCAAAGGAGAAAGAACTAAAAGTGAAAGTACCTTACTAGTGGACTTCTTTTCTTGCTCATCATGTCTGATGGGGCTATTACATTCCTCAAATCCATTTGAGAACATCTTCTTACCAGCAACCACCTCATCTCTACAACCTGTTTTTGTTGTTGTCTTGAAATTATCTCGTTTCTGTCTCTTGCTGTCTTTAACAACAAATTTATCCCGACTTGGTTCTGTGTTTTCAGAAACACTGTCTTCAAATTCATCATCTGTATCCAATACAGGTGACTCATACACATAGTCCGGGAACCAATTTCCAATATCTAGAGGTTCTGACATAAGAAACACAAATAAATATTATCACATAACTTATTTCATATGTTCTTTCTTTTCCTAAGATTTTTCCAGCAAGCCAAACAACAATAACTTTCTGAAAATTGAAGGATACTAGAAGTTTATACTGACCAGAAAAGAGAGGGTGTGATTCATTCTCCCTTTCTACCAATGAACTACTGCATTTGATCACTTTAATTGAGCAAATCTTGTCAGAGGTATTTTGTTGAAATTTATCTGAATCCGCAAAATCATTGATGCATTCTTCATTGACAAGTTCATCTTCCACACATTCATTTTTACTAGAAATATCTCTTTTGAAACCATCATTGGTGTCCAACAAAGGAGACTCGTACACATAGCTTGAACACCATTTTCTGATATCAGGAGGCTCTAAAAGAACATGAACAATTTTCACTTCCTTTATATGTTTAAATTAAGCATTGTATTAATTCTGTTCCCTAAAATATTTTCATCCACAAAACATATTTTGCACTGTAAAATATCAAAAAGAAAAGTGACACTGAAACATACCAGAAAGGACTGAAAGGGAATGTAATGAATCCTGAACCCAAAAAAAAGGGGGGGTGGGGGGGACTGTTAAATATGAGGAACTGTGAACTTATAAACTCAAATGTAAAATAAACATACTATTCAAGAAAATCCCAGTTGCCCAAATGCAGATGTAAAATTAAATGAAAAAAAAAGTTACCTCCTTAGAGTTAAAGTTGTCATGTTCATCAGCTTCTCTAATTTCTGCAGCAGACCCATCAAAGTTTTCTTCTTTTTCTCTATTAATTTTTCCTACACCCAAATCATATTTGTCGCTTTCCCTTTCTTCTGAAAAAAATCCTCCGAAATTCTCGCATGTATCCAAGACAAAAGATTCATACTTGTAAGAAGAAAACCAGTTCCTTATGTCAGGAGGTTCTGATCCAAAAGGGAAAAAAGAGTTATTTTCTATTTCTCGTTCTTTGAGTGAAACTAAAGCTTAAAATTTTCAAAATTGAAACTTGAGGATAAGAAATACTAACCAGAAGGAATGGAGCATGAGAAACCTGAAATCTAAGGCAACATATAAATAATTAAAGAATCAGAAAATTGAATTTCACAGCAAGAAAGAGAGAAATTTGTTGCTACAGGAACAGTATTCCATTTATTTTGCTATATTTTCTTATGAATCAAACAGAAAACTGGACAATTTTGAATGGTTGAAGATAACATTCATCCATACCTCAGAATTGAGATCCTCCATTGAAACTCGCTCTCCTTCTGGGTTTCTGGAGAAGACGCAACGCCTAAGTAAAGGGTCATCACTTTTTTCTGGGGATTATTGAAGGGTTTGCTTTTCTTTCTTTTTAGTATTTAAATTTCCCGGGATTTTGCTTGGCGCCTTTGCTTTTCAGTTTGTGCGCCTTTAAATATTTAATTTGTGTTGACGTGTCAGTATTTTTAATATCTATATGATAAACATAAATTTTAAAAATAAAATATAAATTAATTTAAATAAGTATATTTTTTCACATCACAAATGGTTTTCTAAATTCATTCCAAATGCGTTTTTGATAATTTTATATTTTTAATTTTAATTAAATTATCAATTTTAAATTATCAAAATATATAAAAGCTTATAATATATACAAATATATAAAAGCAAATCAATTTATAAAATGTATATTATAAAATTTTATATATATTATAAAATTATAAAAATATAAATTTATATTTTTAAAATATATATTGCTTTTATAAAAATTAGTGAAGGAATAAAATGCTTTTATATATTTAAATATTTTTATAATTTTATATTATATATATATATTTAAAAACCCTTAAATTTGATATTATATTAAAAAAATAAAATTATCAAAAACACATCTAGAATGAATCTGAACAAATTGTTATCCAAATACTTTTTTAATTAATTTATATATTTTCAATTTTCAATTTATGTTTATCACGTGATATATTGAGATATTACTACATGGCACCATTGGATTGACTAGTGGTCTCACATCAACATAAATAATGGTATAACTACGAATGTGCTGACTTGATAGATGAAACATGATGCGATCTCGGTCGCATCATGTTTCGGTACATCTCGACGACATCGAGATTAGCCTAAACTTGAGGGGTCCAAATGCAAAATGAGACCTTTAAATTCATTTATGCTGTTGGAATATGGACTTGATTTATTTTAGTTACTTTAGCCTTTAATTATGTCTTGTTTATTAAATACATATTTTAATTATGACATGCATTATGTGTTCTGCATTTAATAAAGTCATGCATTATGTGACTCCCATGTTAGTTTAAGTCAACTTCATTAAATTAAGTCTTGCATTAAGTAACTTATTTGTTCATTTAGTTTGCATTTTAAACCATGCATTTAAGCATCTTAGTTTAATAAATGAGTTGCTGGACATTTATTCAACTCATCTTAGTTTAATTAATAAGTGTTTTTGTTTAACTTTATTTAATAAGTGTTGCTCTTAATTAATCTAGTTCCTAGGAATATTTATTGATGCATGAGTTAAAGTTCATTTAATAATGCTCCTCTTAATTAAACTAGTTATTGAGATAAATGATGCATAAGTGTTAGTTCATTTATTTAAGGTAGTTGTTAATTTGTTTTAAGCTTAATAATTGAATAAATGTATAGGTTGCATGTGTTAATTGCAGGTGACTTTCCAATTCACATCCATTACATTTAAAAGCTGTTATGCATTCAATAAGGTGACTTTTCAAGAGATTTCGGTTACAAAAGAGGGGGCTGTTACAAAGAGGCTTTATACATCATTAAGAAGTTGTTTTATCAATTAAAGGAGAGCATTATTCTTCTTTAAATTGGGCAGTATCTTTGTTTCATCTTCCATAACCGTTTGCTTCATGAGTAATCACTACATGCATTCAATTCTCCATCAAAGAAGCTGGTGACTATTCAGCTAACCAAAGGACACTTTAAGAGTCACTTTTCAAGCATTCAAGGTCAATTATGTAGCTGAATGAAGTGAATTAAATGGTGGAGTTATTTAGTTCAAGAATTCCAAGAGACTTGAGCTTTATTTCAGCTTTTAAGATGTGACCATTCAGCTAGCCTTTTCCTAGCCTTATAAATATGTGTGTAATCAGCCTTTTGAAGAAAAAACTTTTTGGACATTTTGTTAATGTTATGCTGCCAAATTTGTGAGGCAAACTTTTCTCTATTTTCGTTCAAGGATATGTTGGCTACCTAGTGTTCTAGTTGTGTCATCCGCTTTCTTTTTCGAAAACCGAACTTATCACTACTCGTTGTGTGGCGTTTAAACATACTAAGATTCCTACTTTGCTAAGTAGCGGGTCGAGGTTCTCATATTCTCCATCCGACCACCTTGAAAACTTATAAACATTTGGGTTAATATTTTCTAATATTGGTTCGTGTTTGTTTTTGAGATCATTTTCATTCCATTTCGTTCCATCCTTTCGTTTCATCATAATCGAACCATCAATTCACTTCACATTCATTGTTTGTTATCTAATTGCTATATTTATCTCCATCCTTTTTTTTTTCTATAACCGAACCTACAAAAACTTCATATCCATAAACCCATCTACATAAACTTCATATCCATAAACCCATCTTTGAACCCTTTTTGCATAGCTTCCGCCATTATTTACTTAAAAATATCATTTTGAACAAATCGAACGATACTTCTTCGTAGACGATCGGGCAAAATCACATACAACTCAACTCACCCCGAGGTGGATCGTATCAAAACACAAGTTCAAAGACTAACTAAATCCAAAATAATAATAATAATAATAATAATAATCAACTAGATACAAAATGACAATTTCAGTGACTAAAAAGATATATTAACGTGCTAACATGGATCATTGTTAAAGTTATTTGATATGTATTTTTAGATTTTTCGAGAAATAATCAAACATCTCTTTTTATTTAACTAATGTTCAATGTTATGGGTGTTGTAAGTGAATATGCTCTCAAAGTCTATTAGGAGCCTCTATACTATTATGTAAAATATTTTTTAGTTACTCTACTAATTTTTTTTTCAAATTATTTCTTGTACAATAAGATTTTATTCAAATCATGACATTGTTAAAATTTATCATTAAGTTGTTGATAATTTAGATAAAATAAATCATACACAATTGATTTACTCGTGACTTGACCCAACTTAAAAAAAGTCCAACAACCCTAAAAAAATTCTATGTATTTTTGAAATATGGTGAGACTGAAAACTTTTGTTAAGTTTGTAATTTTTTTTTGCCACATGATAGTTCAAAAATCATGGATTTTTTGGGTGGATGATTGGATTTTTTTATGGGTCAATTTGGGTTATGGGTAGACTAGTTAAGTTTGAATATTTGTCCAAATTATCAATAATTTAACTAGAAACTTTTAATGTACAAGACTAATTTGGAGCAATTTTTAGTAGTAGAACTAAAATGAACTTTACATTATAGTAAAAGAGCTCTTGATAGACTTTAACCAATATGTTCATTAATCTATTTTTATGATTTAATAAATATTTTATTTATTTAATATAAGTAATTTTATTAAAATATATTAAATATGGTTAAAATAATTTCAAATTATAGTTAATATTTGTAGAATGATATTTTTTTATAATACCTTCTACTCATAATACCTCCCTAACATTTAAATCGGAGAGAAAATCCACTTAAGTACACTTGAAGCCACGTTTGCCTTACTATTGGAATAACAATGGAACCAACTAAACTAAGGCTCAATTGACTGTAAAATATTAAAAATTATATCTATTTGATTCCTAAAAGAATTACACTTAATAATGACATTATACATATTTTATTGTCCATGTATTGTTTTATATCGTCGAATGAAACAAAATCATAAAACAAAATATTTTTTATAAGTTAGAGAAGTTACATCATTAATAATGTCAATTTGAGTTTATTATGTACATTAATAAATGTTTGATTTTCATGATTGGTCAAGAAATGCAAGCAAACTCAAGGTTTGAAGAAGATGAAATAAAAAGAAGCAACAATAAAAAAGAGAAATAGGCTACTTATTTTATTGATAAACTCTAATATCTCCCAATATGAGGTGAGCTAGTATTTATTAAGTGTTTAGTTATAAGGTCCAAGATTTATCAAATACTAACAATAATCCTTATTGATACTCTTGGTCTATTCCAATAGTGAATAAGAATTACAACATATTTTGACAACTACAACTAACACATTTGACATGTGTTGATAACTCTTATCTAATATGACTTACAATTTAGTATTTCACACTATATATCAACTTTAATGTTCATCGGACTTACCAAGATATTCAAATTTTTAGAACTTGGTTTTAATCTTCTCAAGTAGTCGCTTGTGTGCTCTATAAACCTACATACGACATATACCTGCAAGAAAACAAGCAATGCATATACTGCATGAACTATTAAGAATAAGAAATGGATGACCCACTATACTGTTGAACCCTAACTTATCTCCGAGTCTACAAAATGGCAATGTGGATAAAGGTTTGACTTGGTCAAAATATTAGCAATTTGCTCACATGTTGGCACTTTAGAAACAACAAGGTTGCTCGATGCAACTTTCTCTCAGATAAAGAATAAGTCTTCAACATGTTTAAACTTTGAATGCGTGATAGGATTAGAAAATATTGAGACAAGACTTGAGTTTTCACACCGTAGTATTGATTTTTCATCTAAACAAACATAATATCGGCAACAACATAGGTAATGCTTTGATATCCTACCTCAATCATGGACCGAGCAACATGTTGCTTCTTTGAACACCAGTGAATTGGAATTCCCCCAAAGAAAATGCAATAATCAGTTTTTGATTGTTTGTTATCAATATTTGATCCTTATTTAGCATATGCAAATACTATAATGGAAAGTTACTATACTGGTTGGAATACTATGCCACAATAAATGGTACCTTGAGGTACCCCAAAATACATTTCAATATTTTGAAATGAATTTGATAAGGACTTTACATAGACTAGCAAATTCTATTTACAACAAATTCTATCTTGGGCCTTATAATCACAATGTATTGAAGTGCCCCTACTATACTCCGATATTATGTTACATTACAAACAAGACTTTCATTAGCAATAGTAACTTTGAGAGCTCAAGTAGATACTTCTTTTGGTTAAAAAACAACACCATCATTGCTATATTGAATTTCAATGCCCAAGAAAAAAATGTAATTTGCCTAAATGTTTCATAGAGAAGCTAGGATGTAGTCAATTCCAACATCATTATCATCAATAATGATAATATCATCTATGCAAACAAGAAGAGAAATGTTTGATACCTTTGTAATTCAAATACATAGAGAAGCATTTGACTTTGTTAAGTTGAAACCAATAGAGACCAAATAATCTTATAATTTCTCAAACCATGTACACTTCTTTATTAAGATCTGTTGAAAAAAAATTGGCGGGTTGCGCATCCTTAACTCTTCTCGACATTTGGTACAAATAGGATAAGTTACTGGAAAACATATGTAATGAAAATATCAAGAATATTTAGGAAATCAAAATTTTAAAGTACAATTTAATAAAATCTTAAAATTAGATAAAGTCAATTTGAAGGTTTTAAAATAGTCTATCTTTGAATAATTTAGAATCGTTTCATGGTTGATCAGAAGTGACTAGAGTCAATAATGAGCTACGGGGAACTCAAAATAGCCAAAACAATGCAATGGGAACTAATTAGGGGCAAGTTACCTAAACCTCATGTTCCGATACCTTGGGTAAGGTATCATTGCATAGGACTTATGTTTTGATACTTTACCTTGGAATTGTGGCTTGTTAACTACTAACTTCAAAAGTTTTGATACATAAAGCATGAATTCTGGAACCTGGACCTTTAGAATTAAATTTACACCTCAACTCACCTCAAAACCACTCCTAAACATTATCAAATCATACCCATGAAATCCAAGACTTCCCTATCTCAATTTATAACTAAGTAAATATGTTCAATTATTAAAATGTTCCAAAAACTTAATTGAAGAGTCTAAAGTGTCATAAACTTTCCAAAAAAATGTTGTGGGCACTAATTATGGCAAGGTACCTAAACCCTATGTTCTGATACCTTAGGTAAGGTATCGATGCATAGGTTTTATGTTTTGATACTTTGCTTTAGAACTCAAGCTTTTTAGCTACTAACTTCAAAAGTTTTGATACATAAAGTATGAATTCCGGAACGTAGATCTCTAAAACTAAATTTACACCTCAAAACCACTCTTAAACATCATTAAATTATACCCATGAGTTCCAAGACAATTTGAACCATTATTAAAACTTCCCTAACTCAATTTATAACTAAATAAACATGTTCAATCATTATAATGTTCCAAAACTTAAATGAAGACTCTAAAGTGTCAAAATCAAATAAAATTCAATTTATGTTCATGACATGCTATACAGGATAATGTCAATACACAAATACATACTCTTCAAGCTTTAGTCAAGTGAATTTGATCTCCCGGAGAAATCACAACTTCACAATGATTTACAATCAAGCTATGTGCAAGAAAAACGATGCACTAAGCATAAACGGTTAGTTTTTAAGGATATAGTTCCAACATTCATTATATGCAATTTAAGAATCAAATTTCGTTTAAACAAAGTTAGTATTTATGTCTCATTCTTTATTTTTCACAATTACATATGGCTTCATGATTCAACATTAGTTTATATTCAAGGGAGAATACAAAGTAGTTCATTCTAACCTCTTGGATTCACTACTTGACTTATGTTTAGTTCAATATTTTTAACACTTAAGTTTTCACAATTAGTAAGACAAAATTTGTATACACAGGATGCCGATCAATCACCTTGAAACATTATTCTAGAAGTGCATCCATTAGAACACCCTAAAATTAGATCCATAATGCACATAAGTGCTATGCTTGAAGGCATCTTCTGACCATTGTCTTCTAACACACGCGCACTAACCAATCCCTATAGAATTCTAATTTTATCTTAATGACTTCACTAAGTTTACAAAGGTGGAGCTTACATTATGAGTCAATTCTAATTTATCACATCTAATCTTTGTAAGTATTCACTAATTTTATCTTAATGACTTCACTAAGTTCACTAATTATTAGTATTATACCTTAGTATAGCATTTAACTAATTAAATAACTAAGATTATCAATATTTAGTCAAACAATGTAAGGATGGTTCCTTGAGTACATGTATTACTTTGAATCAGCAAAATTATCAAACTTCTCTATTTTTACTAATCTAAGATTTCCTATTATTGCTCAAAGTACTATTTCTCACTTATCTATATGTTTTTTCGTAAACACATAACATAAATAATATGAAAATCACGCTCATGTAGAAATCAAGCCAAACAACCTTGCATAATCATGATTGAGATGACAAAATGCACTTCTTACCATTGTTCTTGACTTTCTCTCACTAGATCAAGTTTTCTCCCACTAGCTCATGAAAACCCTAGGTTAAAATAGATGGTTAATGGAGGAATCAAGCTTGGATGAAGTTTCCTACTTATTATTTTTTTGTGAAAAATCAAAGATTTGGGTGAAACTTAGGCATGGATTGTGGAGGAAATGAAAGGGAGAACCTAAAAGAAGAACTTCTCTTCTCTTCTTATGTTAGCCATACACAGGGGAAAATATGGGAGTCTCTCCCTTTTTTTCTTTTATTTTAAAAAGGTATAATTGTTAAAAATACCCTCAATGTTTATGGGCTTTTGGGTTTAAACCCTTAACCTTTTTTTTTTGGATTGGCATTTTTAACTTTACATTTTTTTTAGAAATCAGCCTAATATTAATGGTAAACGTGAGTTGATCGTAAATCAAATCGTAGGTTAATTAAGTAGCCTATGTCGCATGCCACAAAAACACGAGGTCATAGAGATATCATCTATAAAAAAAAATTGTTTAACAAATTTTTTTTTCATTTTATTTGCTCTTCTCATTTTTCTCTCTTCCCTTATAATTATTGTCACCATTGTGTCCAACCCCCACCATAGTCGCCTTCCCTCTCACTCCTCACCGTCTTAACCCCTACTACCGTTCCCTTCCTTTCTACTCCTCACAATTGATCTCACCATAGTACCACTCCTAATAATAATGCTTAGAAGAAGACAACTACAGTGTGAAAACCCAATAATTTTCCATCAAAATTGAAGCTTTAAACATCTTTCTTGATATATTTATCCCACCATTCCCCCTTCAAACCCAAAGTAACTTTTTATCTTCACCATTCAATTCATCTTCAGCAACTGCAATTACTCTTAACTATAAATTCTCAAAACTAATTCAGTTGCTCCTACTCTTTAACAATTACCATAAAGAAACCTCCCCAAATTTGCATTTTTATTTGCACAAATTAGGTCAAAAGTTAAATCTATTTATAAAAGGGGAAAATAGAAACGAACCAGTGACGAATAGATCTGCACTGAGAACAGCGGGTGGTGGTAGGGGCAAAGCAAATAGCAAACTAGAACTTGGAATAGTAATCGTACTCCACGGTGGCTTGAGCTTCCACATAAGCGGTTTTATGAAAGACCATATTGAGTAATCTCGTAACTTCCTCTTTTCTCGCCATCGTATTCCTCAATTTATGTTGGATTATCAAAAAGACAATAAGTAGGGACACCAAAACGAAGATGTCAAACCCTAGAAACTAGGAACCGACCTATCTTACCCAATAACTTTTATTCCTCTTTTTGGGACGTTTGTGGTGAGATCGACGATGATGAATAGGAGGGAAAGGAGTGGTAGTAGGGGTTGGGATGGTGAGGAGTGAGAGGGATGGCAATGGTAGTGGTTAGGCACAATAATGATAGTACTAGAGGGGATATAACACCCCAAACCTGGCCTAGACGTTGTGGCCGAATTCCGGAAGTCACATTAAAACTGTTGAAAACATTTACTTGTTGAAAATAATTAGGTTTCAATTGTTTTTATGAAAACTCTAAATTTTAAATACCAAGTAATTTATTATTTGAAAATCACTTATTAAAACTCAAGTACTTAAAAAGTATCATTATTGTATCGAATCTCGTCTTAAATCATAAAACTAAGAATTTGCAATATTTTTAATCATTTCTTAAAAAGGATTTTGGTAAAAATCTTTCACAAATACTTAGAGAAATCACAAAGTTTGTTTAAAATCAAGTAAAAATCATAATTAATTTAAATAAACTTAATAATTCAAAATACTTGTAAATCTATCAAGCATGAATGCATGGCAATTTAAAGTTATAAAGTAAAGGAACAACCCAATAAAAAGTTCAATAACCAAAGTCTAAAATAACATTCTAAATAATTTATAATCCATGTATTAAAGTTCCATCCGAGAAGCTCCTCTGAAAGTCGAATCCAAGCCCTAAGTCTATGAATTACCTAAAAGGTTATGAAACTAAAAGGGTGAGCTTTTAAATTCCAATGTGAGCCTTATACCAAGTTAAATAACAATAAGTTAAAGAAAAATAAGCACATAATTATCATACAACATAATCAATTTTATGCACATGATCATGGCAGTGCAATTTTTGTAAAACAATTATGCAATTTTTTATAAAAAATCCTACCCATCACTGCTACACTCCTAAAAGAGTTCCCCATAACTTGTCCATCCAATCACTCTAATATATGTGGTCGAAGCCACCAATATTTGCAGACAAGTTGCCATGTAAGTTGTGGATAAACCACCAAATTCTCAAACAAACTGCTATGTAGGTTGTGGATAAACCATCAATTTTGCAGACAAGCAACCATGTAGGTTGTGAACGAAGCCATCAATTCTTTCTCCTTACAAAGTCCCACTCTATGCATGTGATATAGTCACAACGAACATATAAATATACATATTTTTCATTTCAAGATATCACTTGTCACATTGGGCATGTTGAAACATGCAAATCAAATTTCTTAATATATAATATCATGTAGGGCATTTTTAACATGTGTTTCATGTATTGTTTCAAGATATCAAAATATCACAATTTATTTTCATGAAAAATTAATTATGCCATAATATCGCGTAACATAAGAATGAGAATAACATATTTTTCAAACAGTGATAATCATAACCATACAACATATCTTTGATAATCTAGTTGGTTTGGATCACTTGATATAATAGAAATCGATGGGTTTAAATCTTCCTTTTGGAATACTTTAAATATTCGCATAAAACACGGTCCAAAAATATTGTTTATCTGAACATTAAAATTAATGTATATTTATTTTTAATTAGATTAGATCTACACCTCATAGTAGATTTGATGTGAAACACCACTCTAAAGAACACCTACACTCGGATCTTAACCAATGGTACCGATTCGTTATCAAAGTAACCTTACATTAAGAATCGTCTTTTTAAACATTTTATGATATTGCTCACTTAAACTAAATTGTCCATTTTGAACTTACTCTTGTAAATACTCATTCGTAATGATGATTTTGTTTCTGAAATTAGGATCTTTTCGAGATGGTATTGATCAGCCCTTCATCAAAAGTAGAATACGATGTGTTAATACTTGAAGGAAAATACACTAAAATCTCTTATACATATTCGACATAAAGGAGAAAGTAGGGAATAAATAGTGGTTTTCATTCTATTAACATACTTACTCTAACTCGATTGAATCAGAAGGACTGGTGGATCACCGGAGTCTTGAGTCAGAAAGGAAATTGAATCTAGAGAAATTGATCACTTGAAAAAGTGAGTCAAAAGTATATGATATCAAAATAATTTAAGAACAATTGAAAATAAAATAAAATAATTAAGGTTTTGTTTAATATGAAGAGTGGTAAAGATTGAAAAATGGTGAAGAAAAGAGGAATGATCACTAATAGCCAATGGAGGGGTGACGGGACAACAGTTCAGTGAGAACCTGACAAAGAAGGAGGAGGGAGAAGAGTGTTACGACACTTGAGAAAGGGAGGAGAGAATAAATAAGGAATAATGATGAGTAGAGAGAAAAAGAATGTTTAATTTATGGTTGTGCAAGGAGGGGGCCATGGTAGTGAATGGTGGTGCAAAGGCGGCATTGGTACAAACAAATAGGAGGAGCGATCGCAAATGGGAAGTTTGGCGATGGTTCAGTTGGCAAATAAATGGTGGAGGAGAGGAGGAAAATAGGGCAAAAGTGATGGTAGATGGCTAAAACAAAAGAAAAATAGAGAGAAAATAGAGGAGCAAAGGAGAGGAACAACAATATGAAGAGGAAAGAAAAAGATGAAATTCAAAAGGTGTATTACACCTTGTCTAGGTACATTGAATTGACAAACAAGGTAAGGGAGGAAAAAAAGGGATGTTGAGGGGACAAATGAGCAAAAAGGGGATCATGAGAGTGAAAAAAAGGCTTAATAAGGAAGGTTGACTCACACACAACGAAAGAAATCTCCCCTTGCATGGTAACAAAGGTGGACGACAATAAAGGTCTTTCCTATGCAAAAAAATAATAATATGGAGACTTAAACCTAAGACCTATAAGAAATTATTTAAGTACTAACCACTAGGCCATTTAGTTCCTTGTTTACACTTAACAATTATTTAAAAAACATGGTGTGATATTTACTAAGGTTTGAAGCAAATTTGCATCAAATAGAAATTAATGAGAGGGAAATGATTCAAGCTCAAATCATCAAGGACAGCTCCACCACTACTTAATCACTATACTTGATACTTATCTATTAACAAATGTGCCAAGGTCATCTAAAAAAAATTCTAGGCATGACCACTCTCAGTTCATTAACTCCATTTCCACTGACTCAATTTTTTGGGATGTGACAGGGGAAGAGAGAAAGAAGAGAAGAACAAATAATATTGAAAAAATGAAAAAAAAAGAATTTTGTTAAACAATTTTTTATTGTAGATGGCTCATCTATGACCTCGTGCTTATGTGGCATGCCACATAGGTAACTTTGTTGACCTGCGGTTTGATTAACGGTCAACTCACGTTTACAGTTAAAATTAGGTTAATTTTTTAAAAAAAAAGAAGTAACATTGAGGGTGTTAATCCAAAAAAAAAGGGGTTAAGGGATCAAACCCAAAAACCCATAAATGTTGAGGGTATTTTCGATAATTATGCCTTTTAAAAATCCCCAAGACTTGGTCAACTCTAAGTTGCTTCTTCATGGAGAGCAACCCATCATTGACTCTATCATCGACATCATCCATCCTCTCCTTGATATCCCCTACTGATTCCTCGAGAGTGACGACTTAATCTTCCAAAGCTGACAGTATGTCCCTCGAACAACTAGCTTTCTTAGCCCTTCCACGGGTCTCCATTCCCTCAACATTCTCAGCAACTTCTTTCGACGTCTTTCAACGTTGCTCGGATACCAACTGTCACAGACTTAGATTTTTGCCACGCAATTCGTGCGGCCTTAGGCAGTTTCTTCGCTAAAAAATGCTTAAGTCAGCCTAAGTCGCAACTATTGAAGATTCAACAGAATTCCTGTAAGGTACCTACAAAGAGCAACAGAAGAACAAAGTAAGAATGATCTTGAAAGATGAACAAAAGCCAGAGAAAAGCAAGAAAACTTGAGAGAAAAGGTTGAGTGAATGCTCTCAAAATTCTATTAATAACTGAATTAATTACAATGAGGGGAGATGCTTCTATTTATAGCTGAGTCTCTCCAAAATCAACAGTACAGATCAAAGTACATCAATGGCTAAGATTAAAAGCTATCTAGATATCAAATCTCTAAGATTACAGAATGGTATCTTTTAAAAATTACATTTAATATCTAGGATCACATATCTTTGAAGATCACCTTCCATACTTTTCAAGCTTCGGAGATGGGCTTTCAATCTCTCCAAGCAACAGACTAATCTGATTGGGCCAAATGACCTCCTTTGAATACGATGAATCATAAAAGTTCATTATGGTTGCGGGCTCTCATGCGCAACCCATGACACTGGTTGTGTCTCGATTTGCTTTGGAAAGTTAAATATGTTGACTTGCGATCGAACTCGAACTGTTCATAGGGAACTTCTCTTCTTTACGAAAATGGGCATAACTTGGGCTACATACCTTGAAATCAAATGGTTGAAAAAGTGTCTTAAAGAGGACTCAAAGATCTATGACATGGGCACACAAATCACTCAAAAAGGTGGTCAGAAGGTCATCGAAAGTCAATTTACACTTATGAAACCCAATAATTAATCTTGAACTTCTCATAGGGAACTGCAACGCTTTACAAATGTGACCATATCTCGAGCTACAGACATAGAAATCAGGTGATTCAAAAATTGTTTTGAAAAGAACTCAAAGCTTAATGGTTTAGGCATAAGAATCACCCAAAAAGCTAGTCGAAGCATCTCAAAAAGTCCAATCAAAGTTAATCTTATAGAATCTTACGAGATTGGTTTTATATTCTCATGTAACTTTAATATTTGCTTTTAACTGATTGGATCTTCTCCACTTTTTTATAACTCACAGATCACATGATGTGTGGGCATTTAGGGTGATTTGACAAGCACTGCAAGTTCAAGGGCTAAAAGTGGTAAAAAATTAAATGGTGAGCTAAAATGACTTATTTGTAAAGTTAGAGGGCCAAATAAGTCAATATGCTTAATTGTTTAGGTACCCACTTGTGACAAAAAAAAAGTACCAATTTGAGAAAAATGGTATAGCTTAGATACCAATTTGTGTGTTAATTTTTTTTTAAAAAAAAATAGACTTATTGATTTGACTAATGGCTTGATTAGGTGATTTAGAAAAGAAAAATAATTTAGAAATCACTTATGACCAAAATAAAATTTAGATACCAAAATTAAAAAATGATATAATATAAATATCAATTTATAAATTAAGCCAAAACAAACATAACATTTTCAAGATCTCCAACAATTTTATATACTAACAATATAAAATAAAAATGTATTTACAAGAAACAATAGTTAAAGAAATCAAATTCAAAGCCGCTGTTTATTAAAAAATTTCAAAGGATTTTTTAAAATTGCAACTTATATCAACAATTGCAATCATAATTTAATTATTACGACAAATTCAATTCAAACTAATTAATCGAAGAAATCCAAGTAAAACCCATACATGATTTAAATATAATTGGACTTAAAATTTAAGGAAAAATATCATAATTATATATGATTTATGATTTAATATGTAATTGTATAAATAAATTTTGATTTTGTGTAATTTTTATATATAATTTTGATTTGATCTAATTCTTGTAAATTATTAACACAATTATTGATATAATATCATTTTATATTTATATATTGCATACATAAATAATTATATTTATCCAAGATAAAAATAAATTGATATATTTATTTCTTTAAATGTGAATTATTAAATCAAAATTAAAGTTTCAAATATAGATTTGAACCACAATTAGAGTTTTACGTGTATAATTGCACCAAATTAAAGTTCATATATCCAATTACACATTAAATCAAAATTAATATATAATTTTAAGATTTATCCTAAAAACTCAATCTTTATCAACAAAATCTAAAAATTTAAACTTCAAAAATAAAAATTATACATGGTTTTCACCAAAGAAATGAAAATTCTATGGTAAATGGAAAGTTTTCTAATCATGGAAAATCTACTATGGCAACCAATTTATTGAAAAATTCTGTATATGGAAATAAAAATGATGCCAGCTGGATAATACCATATTTCAAAGATAAATATATTAAAATATATATATTTGAGATGTTTTATCTAATTTAGAACAAAAGCCACCAAAATTTTGATTTCCTTCCATAAAAGTAAAAGTTTTTGTCAGCTGTACACTAATTTAAGAGAAAATGTCTTAAATGGCCTATCTTAGATTTTATTTTCTTACAGTGAAAGTGAAAATTTTAACAAGGTTAAATATTTGTTACGTGCTTTTACTTTTATTAATAATTAATTTAATATTTTAAAATTTATTTAATTTTCTTTTTCTTTGATCATCTTATTTAATTTATTTTAAAAAATATCAACTCTTCTTATGAGATTAAAAAGTTAATAGTAAAGTAAGATAATTTATTTTTAAAAGAAAATTTTATATTTATTTACCGTGGGATGGACGATACTTTCTATAAAATCAACCAACCCTAATTGTAAATTTCAAAAATCTAATGAGATTAAGTGGGATAAATCCTCTCTCTTTTTCTTAAAGACGGCGATATTTCCTATAAAAATTGACGAATCTACTTTTAAAGACATTAGATTTTTCTTTTGGAATTTCTCTTATCACTTGACAAAAGTGAAACACTTTGCAATACAGAGTTGCATGCAGTGTAACACTCTTGCCTCATGTTGTTCTTCACTGAACAAGTAGCTACACAAGTTTCGGCTTATAAGTGATAATCTTTCCAAACCCTAAATCAATTTTGCTTTCCAAGAGGTATATCACTTGAAATTTGAATCTATAAAATTTTACTGCTTTTCTGTTTGATTTTAATTAACATTTATTTTGATTTTTTATTTATTTATTTTTTATAAATTTTACTTGTCAATTAAGATGTTTGGAAAAAAATTCAAATCGTTCATTTAACTGTTATAGATATCTGAAGAAATCACATCCGAGTCAAGTTTTCTAGCAAGAAAAGGATCCATTTCAAAAAATAGAAGGTATAATCTTTCTTGCTTTTGCAATTAAATTAAGATTTATTATGACTTTGTTTAACTCAACAAGTTAAAAAGGAAAATGATATTTATGACTAAATTTTTTGTCCCAAAAGATTGTAGTGAAAAGGAAGGATTTAGAACGGTTGGTGTTCCAATCCTAAAATCTAACAACAGAACACTTATACTTTTTTTTAAAATCTTGGTTTTTTTCAAATAATTTGATTTTTTTTGTAATAATTTTAAATCTTGAATTTTTCTTATGTTGGGCAATCTTAATTTTTTCCCTCTATCTAACAAATCTTAAAACAAAACAAAACAAAATAAAAATTAAAAATAATAATAACACAGTAATTTCATGTCAAACATAAATCTGGGTCTACAATTATATCATGATGTGTTTATTTCCAAAAAAAAAAATGTAATGAAACAAATTTTTTTAGCTTAAGTTAATTAGATTGATTTGATATAATTTTGGAAATAAAATGCGTCAAATAATTTTAAAATGTGATTAGTTGGTTTTCTTCCTAATTACCATAAAATGTATTGGTAAAAAATAAATTCAAACATTAGATATAGGAGATATCCATTTACACTGATGTAAAATTTAAGTGATTTTATATTCTTTCGTAATTTTTATACAATTAATATTTTAATAATGCTACTTTTGAATTTGTGAATATATTTGTACTTTTCTAAAATTTTGAACTATTATATAGGTAAAATATGTGGTTGCTACCATAAATCTTAAACCCTAAAATATAAAAATCAGAATAGAAATATTATATGTAATAAAAAAAAATTAAAGAAGTAGAAAAAAATGGTTTTCACTTGCTGTAATATTGCAAATTGAGTGAAAATGGTAGCGGTTTTATACACTTATCCTTTTGTTCATCCTTACTAGCCAAAGAGAAATGAGATTTGTTGATGGACCCTATAAATTTATCTCATCATTGTGAAAACAAAAATTGAAATGGAAACAAATCAAGCAATAATTCTAACATGGGACACAGTTGAAATAATTTGATTCTTTTTTTGCATGGAAAATCTTATTGTTGCTAAATTTGAGTAAAGTTTTCTTCATTTTTTTTCAGATTCAGAAAACAAATAATCACTTCAAAGATCATGGCATATAATTTTAGGAACAGGAACTTATTAAATACCAGGGGTGCTTATTTGGGATCAAGTGGTTCGGATAGTGAAAGCCAAGATGATTCGGACCCCGATTTTTTGACACCCTCTAGGACTCCTAGGAGGTCAACCCAGAACAATACTGCTAGAGCTGGTGGTGCAAGTTCTATCAGGAATTTAAGTGGGAAGCGATCAAGGGGCAATGGGGAAGAACGTAGGCGAGGACGGAGAGAGAGACATAGGAGGAGGAGGAAGAGGAAATTTTCCCAGGTGCCTCAAGCACAAATAAGCAGGAGAACAGTGCTGTCTTGGTTGATAGGGTTGGGTGTAATTGAAGAAAATGAAGTAGTTTGGTATGTTGCTGCACAGTCAGGGAATATACTTGGAGAAGGCAAAGTGAATAGGGAAGGCATTTTATGTAGCTGTTGTTCTGGTCAGCTAACAGTGGAGGAATTTGAGGTTCATTCAGGGCGTAAAACCAGGAAGCCTTATCAGCATATATACTTGGCAGGGTCTCAGGTTTCCTTGTTGGATTGCCAAATAGAAGCATGGGAAGATAAGGAAGAGGAAGAAACGCGTAAATTCAATAACATCCAGCCTGCATCCAAAGCTGTTGACAGATATGATGATGCCTGTATGATCTGTGCTGATGGTGGGGATTTGATTTGCTGCGAAAGATGTCCCTCAACATTTCATCCCAGGTGTATTTTCATGGAGGTAATTCAAAACACACTCTTTTAATGGTCTCTCTCTAGATACATACGTATTGGTGTTTGGTTTTATGTTTTTTTTTGGAAATGGAAAATGCAGATTATTCCCCAAGGTGATTGGCTATGTCCATACTGTATCTGCAAATACTGTGGCAATGGCAATGGCAATGGCAATGGCCTTTTGATGCAGTGTAGCCAATGTGAAAAAAAATGTAAGTAGTACTTAATTTAATCCAAACTGTATGGAAGGATTTCGATCACTGCTCTTTGTTTACAGATCATTTAAGGTGTGGAGGAGAACCGTTGGATCTGATGAATCCTCCAGTTGTCTTCTGTGGAAGTAGTTGCAGAAAGGTACCCACCTTCCCCCATCATTTTCTCAAGTGATTAACATTAATTGAAAGAAAAAAATGATTGACTATGAAGTTGTACAATAGATATATGAAGGGTTACATAATTTGCTGGGATCACAAAATGCGCTCCACGATGGCCTTACTTGGACTTTGCTCCAACGCATAGATGAGCCATTCACTGGTTCCTATGGAGAAGAGGAGTACAAGAGAATACAGTGCAACTCCAAGATTGCTGTGGCGTGGCTGGTAATGAACGAGTGTTTCCTGTCTACCATTGATCGCCATACAAGAACCAATATCGTCCAAAGCATTGTGTACAATCGAGGGTAATCATTTATTGCAACTCTTTAAACTAGTTCTCAACTTACCAACATAAATAAATTAGGATTAATAGTTTTAATCTTTCTCGTTTCCAGGTCCAACGTGACCCGTATTAACTACAGTGGATTTTATACTGCTATCCTAGAAAAGAATGATGAAATCATCAGTGTGGCATCAATAAGGTCTTTTTATTTTATTTTATTTTTCTCAAAGTATTACTTGATCCCATATTAACTTCAACTGGTTTCCAGGGTGCATGGAAAAAGGTTGGCGGAGATGCCTTTCATTGGAACCCGTGGGGAATATAGGCGGCTAGGGATGGCTTACGTACTGGAAAACTGTATTGAATCGGTAATTAAAATCAAACTGTTTTTTATTTTTGTACGTAATTATAAAATGAATGGAAAGGCTTGGTAACAATGGATGTTTTCAGACACTTTGCTCATTAAAAGTGGAGAAGCTGGTGATTCCATCGGTGAGTCAACTGACGGGCATGTGGATGGACAAGTATTTTTTCTCCAGGGTGCAAGAGGAGCGGTTGGTGAAGGAGCTCTCCCTCTACAACACGGTCATGTTCCCTAGCTCTGTAGTAAGGCTCTACAAGAACTTGGCAATGCTCCCTGATTTGAACTTATCTCCTGAAGAAAAGGAGGGCCATTTCTAAGTGACTTGATGTGGGCTGCTTCAGTCTCAACTATATGTGCTTTTTTTTTTATACAGACATTATATATTATCCCTTATTTTTGAATTCCAGTATTTTGTATAAGGGTTGCTGATTTCACATTATTTATGGTCTTATTCTTCTCAGATTTCTTGCCTTCATCTTTTTTGAAAAACAAGAATTTATTGTTTTATTATAATTACTTTCTGCTCAAACCACATGATCTGCACACCAATTTTTATTATAATTACTTCCGTTGAATTTGACTAAAACATCTATCTATTTTCTTAATTCATTCATTATTTTTATGTCAAACTTCTTTAATTAGCTTGTAACCTTTTTAAAAACCCATAACGTCGATATTGGATTTTCCTACAAAAATTCAAAAAACAAGTCATATTTCACGAGCCTACCTCTCACTTTCAAAATCTTATCTAATTTTTTACCCAATAAATCCATGTACTAATTTATTACATAAGTTTATCCTAAATGGAAAGTGATGTTATCTAATTAACACCACATCAAAATAATTGAGAGTTCAAAGGATTCACAGTTTGAAGATATGCTTTACCTTCATCGAAAGCCTAAAGGGTTCACAAAGGATTCCAATTGTCTTGTTCCCAAACGTATGGGGGAGCTTTACGGTAAATAAAAGAGTCTTGCTCCCAAACGAATGGAAGAGGCTTATGAAAGATAATAAAGTGGCCCTACTCCAAGACGCATGAGAGAGGCTAACGAAAAGTAATAAAATGACCCTACTCTCAAACACAGCAGAGAAGCTTACTGAAGGTAGTAAAGTGACTATGCTCCTAGATGCATTGAGGGAAACTTACAAAAAATAATAAAGTGAACTTACTTCCAAACGCATGAGAGGAGGCTTACGGAAGTTAATAAAGTGACATTGCTCCTAGACACATGGGGAGGCTTACAAAAGGTAATAAGTGGCTTTACTCCCAGACACATGGGTAATTAGTGGCTTTACTCCCAGACACATGGGTGAGACTTATGAAAAATAATCACTGGTTAACCGTATTATCGTGGCTCTCACAACCCAAAATTACGTGGAGAGTAAAATCCTCCCATGTCAAATCACAACTGATAATGCACTTAATCGACATGTCTTTATTATTTATTTTAATTAATTTTGGGCATGGATTTTATTTAATTTTTCACTTGATCGATCAAATTTCATGTGGGTGCAATTATTGCACGAAAAATTTGACATAAAAACTCGAGTTGACGCACAAGACAAATATTTTAAAATTATTTTATTATTTATATTAAGACTTCTATTTTTAAGCTTGCCTCTTTTTATTTTAAGGTTTTATTAATTTAGGTTATTATTGTATAAATATATATAATAGGTTTTAGAAAAGGGGGCACATAACAGCCACCCCTCCCTTTAGGTTTTATTATATATATATATATATAGTTTTAGGTTTCAAAAGAAACAAGGGCGCATATGCGCATTCTACAGCCACCAAACTCAGAATTTTATTTTTATTTTTCTTTAATAAATTTTCTTTGGATTATTTTTATTTTACTGTTGTTTAATTTTATGGATTAATTTGGTCTAGCTTTAGGTTATTTTTTATCTGATTTTTAGGACCATGAGACTCGAAACCATACCCAAAGGTTTGAAATTGTCATCTCATAAAGTTGTATTGACACCAAGTCAAAAATAACTTATTGATGCTTATAGTTGGAAGAACCCATATGATCGTTTGTCGTATTCGATCTACCAAAGAACACATTGGCGTGTCCAATTAAGTGGTAAGTTGGATTTGTACAGGGAAATAACAATTGGATTTAAACGGCTAGCATGGTTGAGGCTGTTGGTTCGAGTTGGACCTTTTGAGTTCGCAAGGTTATTCGAGAGTTAAATCACAGACGTGTGTTTTGTGGTTCTTTGTTCTTTGTTAGGTAAAGGTTGGTTGTTGGGCATTCCCTCAATTAATTTATACAGAAGGGTTGGTGGTCTGAGGCGTCCTTGACCACTATAATTGATTAGTTATCAAGGAGAAGGCGTCCTCGATTAAAGGAGAAGACTTGTTATCAAGGATCGGTTTGAAACCAGAAAAAAAAATCGAGCTTGAAGCTAGAATATTATTTCATCAGTTTATTCAATCGAATTTTGTTTCTATCTATTTTTACATCGTGGGCACGATAGCTGCCTATCTGACAACCTGGTTAAATCAAAACGACAAATTTAGATATCCCAATCTATGGGATCGAACTTACTCCCTACATTACTATTTATTTACTATTTAGGAGTAAAAATTTACTTTTGGTGGATTCGACACCTGTCAACAATCATTGACTGAGTCTACTAGGTTTAGACTTACGTGATGAAAATCATGTTGAATCACTACCATCGACCAAGTCTACTTTGTCCAGATTTATGTGATGAAAGTAGAATTACAGATATAACATGTAAAATTATAGATATGACATAAGTGCATATGGTGGACGTAACTATCTGTAGGAGTCTCTCACAAGTTCCCTTTGTCTAACAATATGCACTATATGAATATACATATATACAAGGGGTATAACCACCCGTGGGAATCCCTCTTAGGTTCCTTTTCTCAAATATATAAATATATAAACATGCATGTACAAGAACGTATAGATAAACATATTGAGTGTTTACCATTTGTGTGGTGTAACTATTTAGGGATGTGATAATAGAAACCTCGGGTGATAACCGCCCGTAAGGTGTAACTGTCACATCAATCCAGGGAGAATCAAATATATATAAAAATATCCATGAATTCGACATAAATATACCAAATCCATCAATAGGATAGATATGATAACAAACTCTTCTTGCACTGGTCTAATAGATATTCATAAAAAACAAAAGCAAAAAAAGAAGTCTTCATCCTCAAAATCTTCACGAACATCAAAGAAATACTCAAATGGGTTCATCCACATAAATTAAATGGATGGAAGGGATGGAAACTGTATATGGGCTAAGAAAAATGTAGGGTCAACAACGAAAGGAGATACCGCAAAACACAAAAAAATAAATTAGGGTTTCTAGAAGATTAGGAATGTTAGGAATAAAATAACAATCACGATAACAAACAATTCCTAGTTTCTTTTGAAACAAAAACAACAAAGAGAGAGATTAGTTATGAATGTTTAGTTAATTTTTAGGTGATGGTCATTGGCCAATGGGTAAAATAATATATAGGCCGAGTCAAATAAAATTGGTTAAAGCCATGAAAATTGATTTTTTTTACTCAAAAGTTCAAGGGCTTGGCGATGGAGGACTTGAGGAAGCCAAAATTTTGGGTTTGAGAGGGGCGAAGGAATGAGGAATTACTAGCTATCTTTGCTTGTCCCCACTAGGCAAATCCAAAAATCAATCAACTAAATGAATGGAACTTTTAAGAGATGATGATTTTTGAACAAATGTCCTCAAGTCATTTTGTCAAATAGGTGTATAGCCTAGTTGTGTGTTCAATCCATGGTCACCACACCATTATTGATACATGGTATCAACGAAGATGGAGAAAGAGGAGTGGGGGTGATGTCGAAGAAGGTTCACCTATTCTAGGGCTGAGAGTTAAAGAAGTAGAAGGACTCAGGATGAATGCTTAATAATATTAGGGTTTGGAAAGAGGAGAGAAGTCCTTCTACAATGTCGAAGCTTTGGGTATTTGTAGGAAAGTCATGGTTCCTACCCAATTATGCCACTCAGTGGGCCTTAAGTGGCCTAATAAAGGGTCCAATTAGGTCCAAATTGAGGTAGGGTATAACATTTACAAATCACAAATACAATATATCATCTTAAGGAAAAAAAAACAACAACTAAGAGAATAAACATTCTGCAATTCAAGAAATGAAAAAAATCCAAAATTGCAGCAACCAAGCATCCTATAATCGATTGCAAAATGCACTCCTCAGAAATAGTCATTGTGCCAAATTTCAAGGCCATTGCCTACCAATTAAACATAAGTTGACATTAAAAAATATCCCATGATAATGTTATCAAAGAATTTTAGAATTCCTTTCCAAACAAAAGAAATTTCTTTTGTTAGATGAATTCGAGTGGTATTCTTAAGGGTTCGCTTCATACTTTGCAACGATAATCTTTCTCCAAAGGGGGGCTTTTCTCATTGGAAAAATTCCACCACCATATACCTAAAGAGTAAAGAATTTTTAATGCTTAAGTTAGCAATGTCAAGTCCTTCAAATTTTTTAACCATGTGCCTTTTGCCAATTTACGTTCCCAGATGAAGCTTTTATTCATCATATAAATCTTATTAATCATAATTTTAGGCTTGCCAAAGTGCGACATATAATAAATTGGTAGGACCGTAAGGACGGAGTTGATGTGTAACACCCCAAAAATTTTGGTATAATATTTAACACTGTTAGAAGATTGGAAACAACAGAATTTCGATAAAAAAATAGACATTGAGTCAGATAAAGAAGTTTTATGAAAAGAAGCTTGACACTAAAAATGTAAATCAGTGAAAAGTATTGTGGATACGAGAATATTGCGAAGAGGACTAAATTGTAATTTTTGAAAAGTTTGAGGACTAAAGTGCAAATTTGACCAAAATAAGAAATGAGTTTATGCTAGAATGAACTTTGAAAATGTTTTAAAAATGATTTGAAACTTATGGGTAACATATGTTGATGTTTAGGAATGCTTTGAAATATTTTCGGACAAAATTTGAAGTCCCCTACACCTAGGTATCTTTACTTGGCAAGTCAATAGCTAAAATGCTATAGTACTATGGCCAAGTATAGATACATGAGGACTATGTGATGTTATATTACTAGAGCTAGGTACAAATACATAAGGACTATATACAAATACATGATGCCCTGCACCCACAAAAGTATGTTTTAAAGCTCCAAAATTGATTCAAAAATTCATAGCCTCTTTCATGGGCACAACTTAAGCCAAGACAGATTATAAAAATGTTCTTAAAGCCTTTATGTGGCTGACATTTGTTTTGTGGGATTTTTATGTAAAATTTTTCAAATTTTTATTTTATATCTTATGATTGTTTTAGGCTTTTGAAGTTAATTATATACCTTAAATATCTCCAAACACTCTTTAAATGATTCAAAATTATTTCAACATTTTCCTCACTCCATTTACATGTTGTTGAATAGAAATCTTTGCTAAAACATTTTTTTAAAGACATAGCATTGTTAAAGATCCAACTATCATGTACCTTATGTTGTTGTTCATAAGCTCTTTCTAAAAGCACTTTTACAAGGTCTAGGATAATTTTTTGCCCTATGATTTTGATTATTGTGTTAATGTACAACTAAAAAGCTAATTGTTAAGATAAAATCTAAAGGAATTCAAATGATGAGGTTAAAAGTTAGCATTCTAAGAATATTAGGGTTGAGAATAAAAATCGGTGCGATTGTCTTGCCTAAATGCATTACAATAGCCTTAGGGTGATCTTTCGTAATTTGATGTGTCAAATTAGGCTTTTTTGAGTACTTATTGAGCTTGTTTTCAAGTAGTTTACAAATATTTTTAATACTTTTTATTGATTCTTAGATTTTAGTATTAATGATAGCTTTTCTTATATTTGACCTCTTTTGAGACATAAGTTGGCAAAACTATGTCATTTAGAGTCTAAGATTGATTTGAGTTTGTGTAGGAATACAATGACAACCAAACCTTGAGAAAACTTGCATCTAACTTGGGTGTCGCGACATTGATGCCAAGATGTTGTGACACCGAATCCTTTCACCTTAAGGATGCAAAAACTTCAACACAAATCAACATGAAGACTACTGTTGAGAGAGTTGTGACACATAGGGTAGGATGTTGTGACATCGACCCAAAATTACGACATTGAGCTTTCAAGGTCATGATAGCCTTGAAGGTGTTGAAGTGAAGAAATTGGAGTCATCATGTTGTGACATTGACTAGGTGAGGATGTTGTGACACAGACTAGGCGATATCGCGACACCAAGATCCCACCAATCCAAAATTGTACAACTGTTGAAGGTGTCGTGTTACCAAAGAATGGGTGTCGCTATTGGAAAAAAATCTGGGTTGAAAACAATTTTCTTTCACAGTAGAAAATTAAAATTTTAAAAACCGACTCGATTTGTGATATTTATAACAATAAACCCTAACTAAATTCATACATGTGTTTTTAGCTTAGCGAATGTTTGTTGTTCCTGAATTTCAACCAAACGATCTTCTTCGCTATTCTCGTACCACGAACTGCTTCAAGTGTGGGATTGAACCAATTGAATTGAAACACAAAACTAGAAAAAGTTCTCTTTTATTTGAGGTGAAAACGAAAATTCTCTTATTTAATAGAAACCAGTAGAATTTTTATTCTGAAAAAATATATATAATAGTTGAGAATAAATTCTATCTATTTTTCGACAGAGTAACAATTTCACAAAGTTGTGTTTATGCCCTACAGATGCTATCTATTTGTAAGAAAAGAAGGTAGAACCTTTATTAAGTTGTAGTTGTCTACTTCAAATAGAAAAACAACTTCCTACTCATAATAAATGTAACGCCCCAATTTTCGAGAATCCTGTGACTGTTGGCATAGGTTTAATTATGTTAGTGGGCCTCTAGAAAGCCCAAGCTTAAGATAGAACCCGGCAATTTTAGTTAATTTTTGTTCCATAAGAAAAAGGGGGTGAAATTATGAAATAGGACCTATGTGAAAATGTTTGAAAATGCTATAGGCTAAATTGAAGTGGCCAAATAAATAGGAGTGCAAAATAGGAGGATTTACATGACAAACCTCCCATTTTACATGAAGTGGCCAGCCATCATGTTGTTGTAGACAAAATGTACACTTGATATCCATAATTTATGGTACAAATTGATACAAATTGATAATAGGTTAGGTAAATGTTCCATGATAATGGGTTAGGTAAATGTTTCATGATAATAGGTTAGGTAAATGTTCCATGATAATGGGTTAGGTAAATGTTTCATGATAAGAATATCATGTCTTTTGTATTAAAGAATTAAATGGATGAAATATGAAGTTTTATTAAAAGAAAAAGGGGTGAAAAGAACAAAGTTTTGTCCATCTTTGTTCATCATAGCTGAAAGTTAGAGAAGAGAAAGGAGAAAAGAAAGCTCTTGAGTATTCGGTCATTAGGAGGAGGAAAATTGAAGGTAAGTTCTTGGTACCTTGCTTCTTATTTTGAGGTTCATAAGTTCTTCTTGATTCTACCTTAACTCTTGAAGTATATTTTGATTTTTAGTTGTGTTGTGAGCATTTGGTCATGAATTAAAATGAAGGAAATGGTTGTTGTTTCATGTTCTTTTGATGAAAAATGGAAGATATGTGAAGTTGAGCCAAACAAATGAGCATGCATGTGCCTTAGATGCTAAAGGGAAAAATCGGCTAACATGTTGTGCTTTGAAATGATGAAATAGAGATTATGCTTAAGTAAAAATCATAGATATGTGATGATTGATTGGTGATATACATGTTTAAATAACATGCATGCAAGATAGGTGTATGAAAGAGTGATTTGGTAATAAATCTGCTTGGGACAGCAGCAGTAACGTGACTTTGGAAAATCACCATAAATTGTGGGAGATGAGTTAGAAGGTGAATAAATTATGTAATTAAAGCTTATTGAGTCTAGTTTCTAATGAAATAAACAAGAACATATTTTAAATTCTGTACAATGAGAAATTTGATTCGTAATGAAGAGTAGTCAGATTAGTCAAACAGTGAAACATGGGAAACTTTGAGAAAAATCTGGTATTGATTGGCTAAACCAAAATTCTGAAAATTTTATGGATAGAAGATATATGAGTCTATTTTCAAGGAAAATTAGCGGAACTTGATTTGAGTTTTGTAGCTCCAGTTATAAATGATTTAGTAACTGTTGCTCAGGAAGACAGCTTGCAGTGAAATTATGATTATGTGGTAAACATTGACAAAAATTTGTTAATGAGTTGCTTATTGTTTTCTTATAAGCTTACAATGATCTGTAGGTGTGGTTGGCCGAATATTGTAAGGGGTTAATATGTAGTTTGTATTTGAATAGTTAGATTAACGTGTTAGTAATCCAATTGTAGGCGGTTTGTGTGCGGATCTCGTCAGCATATCGTCGCAAACAGGTGTGTAACTAACACCCTCTTTCTTAGTCTAGATCGGCAAAAGCCGAAAATCCGAAAACCGATATTTTGTAGATTTGCAAGTGTGCGAATGCTCGTGAGGTAAATCGATTAATGTTTTTGGTAAGCTGCAATGTTTGGACTGCAAAGTGCATGATTTCTGTGCCCTCGATATTTTTGGGCTTAATGGGCCAAAATTGGAATGATGGGCCAATCTGCCCAATTCGGTAAGAACCCTCGATGCGTGATTACGTTAGTACGTGAAAAGTAGGAATATGCATGAAAAACCCTAAAAGCAGCTAAATTACTATAATACCCCTATGTATGGAAAATTATTGTTATACCCCTAGGTGCAAAATTACCAAATACCCCTAGGGTTAAATTGACCTAAATGCATGTTTGATTGTTGTTATTTACTGCATGCCATGTTGTTATTATCGATGCATGGGATTGGGATATTGACGAGGAAGTCTTGAAAGTGACTTGTCCACGATTGGAGGCTTTGCCTCAATTTATCGATAATCGAGCAGCAAAGGTCAAGCTGTGGAGTGTTAAATTTGGGTGGGTTGAGCTATTCCCCATATGGAGTGTATGGCTGGTGCGGTGGAGTGTAGTGGTTGGTGGGTTGAGTAGTCTCCCAAATGGGCTTGCATATGCTTCTTGATGTTGCATGTATTTTGAAATGGGCCTATGGGCCATACCGTTATCTGAATAAGGGCTAAGGCCCGCTTTATTGTAATCTGAAAAGGGCTCGCCCAAGACCATCATTACCCAAATGGGCTTGCATATGTTTCTTGATGTTGCATGTATTTTGAAATGGGCCTATGGGCCATCATTTATCTGAATAAGGGCTAAGGCCCGTTTATTGTCTGAAAAGGGCTCGCCCAGTACCACTTATTACTGAATGGGCTTAGGCCCAATGGGCTTGAGTGACTTGGACTTTGAATGGGTTTTCCTTACACACTGAGTTTCCCCAAACTCACCCTTTTATTTTCATCCACGCAGAAATCCCCAACCATAGTGGGCTTGGAGCCGTGAGGGAATTGAGTGGCCACCCGCTCGAAAGTTTGATTTTCTTCCGTGAACTGGACATCTTTTAATTACGGTTGAGGTTTTGGGCTTTTAAATGTAATAAGGCCGCTTATTTATTTTGATGGTTTTAATATGTATTACTAAGATAGGTATTACTTATTTTAACTGTTGAAACCGGATAGCTTTAGGGACCGCTTTTCAAAAACAACAGTTGATTTCAAAATAACACGACAACAAGCAAAGCTTCCGCAATGAAAGTATTTTCCAAAATTAATCACTTTTCCTAAAATGACTTAATCAAATCGGTTTCCTAGAAATATCCATGACGTTAAGGTGTGGCAATGGCGGTATGCATGTCAGGATTGGATCCGAAGGAGCTTGGTATTAGCGATCCGATGGACTCACCACCTCTTTTCCGGTTTCCTACGGTGCATGACTTCCATTCATTTTAATCCTTAATGAATTAATCTTTTGAACATCGTGTGCGATTTTACGGACTTAGAATGGAATTTTTTTTTTACGTTTTTAATGTGGCATGCCGGATCCGGCCATAACTTCTAGGCCGGGTTTGGGGTGTTACATTTAGTGGTATCAGAGCCTAGGTTGCAACTACTCGGCTGTGGAATGGGTTTACAAAAACAAAGATTTTCGAAAGCGAAAATTTTATAAAGAATGCGAAAAACTTGATTTTCAAAATTTAGATCTTTAGAAGGTGGCATTCCGAATCTCCGGCTCAAGTCTGTAAGTATTCTGAATTTTTCTGAATATTTTCCTGAATTATCTGTCTGTATTAAAATCCTACTAGGATACTCTAGATAAGTTGATACTGAAACCATGAAAAATCGATAAGAGATCAAAGCGTAGCTAGACTTGATTCTGCGAAAACAAACTCGAACTCTTATCGATTCATAAAACATCGTAATAAACACCGGAATATTAATTGATGCATAAAATTGTAATCAAGATAATACGATATGAGTACAAGAGGTCGTGGATCGGGTCGAGGAAGTGCTCAAGGCGAGATCTTCGTCTTTGAGACATATCTTGCGGTGGATGCACCGTACCACCGGGCAATAGAGGTAGAGTCTCATGGCATAGCGGCCGAGGATGATGCCCTCACGAGCAATGCTTCAGATTCGGAAAGGGTTGCCGGGTAAGTACGGCAATGGAGTTCGGGATCTATTTCGAACGACTTGGCTAACGAACAGAGATCTTTAAGGCGTGTGCGGTATAGCCCGAATGTGGCGGAATATTGGTTAGAGGCCACAGAACGGATTATGGATGACTTGCACTGCTCGAGGAGATTGTGAGTGGGGTATCTGTACTAAGTCCTTTGGGTCACTTTCGGTTAGGGTAGACAAACTGTATAGGGATGTACCCTTAGAAACTCAAGGTAGGATTTTCCCTAGAGATCTGATGGATTTACCGTTCGGAGAGTTTGATCTCATTTTAAGAATGGACTGGCTTGTTAAGCATAAGGCGACCCTGGATTGTGCTGCTAAACGAATGGTGTTAAGGACCACAAAGGATGAGGAGGTTATAGTGATAGGTGAGCGAAGGGAATTATTTGTTCAATGTGGTGTTGGCTTTAAGAGCCGAAAAGTAGATTCAGAAAGGTTGTGAGGTCTATTTGGCATTTGTAAGTCAGTGAGAAGAGGAGGGACTGACAGTGGATAAGGTTAGGACCGTAAAAGAGTTCCAAGATGTTTTTCCGGAGGAGCTTCTAGGATTGCCTCCGAACCGAGAAGTTGAGTTTGGAATAGATTTGTTGCCTGGAATGGCGCCCGTGTCCATCGCACCGTATAGGATGGCACCGAAGGAGTTAGTGGAGTTAAAGGTTCAAATTCAAGAGTTGTTGGATAGGGACTTTATTAGGCCAAGCGTGTCTCCATGGGGAGCACCGGTGTTATTCGTGAAAAAGAAGGATGGTAATGCAGATGTGCATTGATTATCGCTAGTTGAACAAACTGACGATTAAGAATAAGTATCCACTGCCAAGGATTGACGATCTGTTCGACTAGCTTAGAGGAGGTTCTGTATTTTCCAAGATTGACCTTCGATCTGGATATCATCAGTTAAGGGTCAAGGAGGCAGATATCCAAAAGACGACATTCAGGACTCGGTATGGTCATTACGAGTTTCTGGTTATGCCATTTGGACTGACGAATGCTCCTGTAGCGTTTATAGATCTGATGAATCGTGTGTTCCAAACATGTTTGGATCAGTTCATAGTCGTCTTTATTGACGATATCCTGGTATATTCTGAAACTGAAGTGAAACATGATGAGCATCTCCGTATAGTGCTGCGAGTGTTAAGGGAGAAGGAACTCTTTGTAAAGTTCAGCAAGTCTGAACTTTGGTTGAGGGAGGTAGCCTTCTTAGGACATGCGGTCTCTGCTGAGGGGATTAATGTGGACCCTCGAAAAATTGAAGCGATTTTGGAGTAGAAGCCGCCTAGGTTAGTGTCAGAAATATGGAGTTTCCTAGGACTGGCAGGATACTATAGAAGGTTTATGGAAGGTTTTTCTGTGATGGCAGCACCTCTGACAAAACACATAAGGAAAGGAGTACCGTTTGTATGGACTAAGAAACAGCAGGAAGCTTTTGAGAAGTTGAAGAAAGTTCTGACTGAAGCACTTGTGTTAATTTAGCCGGAGTCTGGGAATGATTTTATTGTGTACAGTGACGCATCACACGTGGGTTTGGATTGCGTGTCAATGCAAGAGGGTAAGGTGGTCGCATATGCATCACGATAGCTTAAGCCTCATGAGGGAAACTATTTGACTCATGATTTAGAGTTGGCGCAGATGATATTTGCACTTAAGATTTGGAGACATTTCTTGTACGGAGAAAGGTGTATTATATACACCGACCATAAGAGTCTTAAGTATTTGTTGACTCAGAAGGAGCTGAACCTTAGGCAAAGGAGATGGATTGAGTTGCTTAGGGATTATGACTGTTCGATCGAGTATCACCCAAGCAAGGCTAATGTGGTAGCCGATGCTCTAAGTCGTAGAGTCAGATCGATCCGAGAGCAATGTCTCGCTCGTTTGAGTCTCAGTATGATGATGGAAGTCTGCTGGTGAGTTGCAAGTGAGGCCAACTGGTGGATCAGATTAAGGAAAAATAGTTGAACGATGAGTCTTTGGTCGCTCGTTTTCAACAAGTTAAGAAAGGGGAAACTTCTGAGTTTGGGAGCCAGAAGAGACGATGCAACAGCAATACCCTCATCTGTTTGGATTAGGTAAATTTCGAGGACGAAATTTCTTTAAGGAGGGTAGAGTTGTAACGCCCCAATTTTCGAGAATCCTGTGACTGTTGGCATAGGTTTAATTATGTTAGTGGGCCTCTAGAAAGCCCAAGCTTAAGATAGAACCCGGCAATTTTAGTTAATTTTTGTTCCATAAGAAAAAGGGGGTGAAATTATGAAATAGAACCTATGTGAAAATGTTTGAAAATGCTATAGGCTAAATTGAAGTGGCCAAATAAATAGGAGTGCAAAATAGGAGGATTTAAATGACAAACCTCCCATTTTACATGAAGTGGCCAGCCATCATGTTGTTGTAGACAAAATGTACACTTGATATCCATAATTTATGGTACAAATTGATATAAATTGATAATAGGTTAGGTAAATGTTCCATGATAATGGGTTAGGTAAATGTTTCATGATAATAGGTTAGGTAAATGTTCCATGATAATGGGTTAGGTAAATGTTTCATGATAAGAATATCATGTCTTTTGTATTAAAGAATTAAATGGATGAAATATGAAGTTTTATTAAAAGAAAAAGGGGTGAAAAGAACAAAGTTTTGTCCATCTTTGTTCATCATAGCTGAAAGTTAGAGAAGAGAAAGGAGAGGAGAAAGCTCTTGAGTATTCGGTCATTAGGAGGAGGAAAATTGAAGGTAAGTTCTTGGTACCTTGCTTCTTATTTTGAGGTTCATGAGTTCTTCTTGATTCTACCTTAACTCTTGAAGTATATTTTGATTTTTAATTGTGTTGTGAGCATTTGGTCATGAATTAAAATGAAGGAAATGGTTGTTGTTTCATGTTCTTTTAATGAAAAATGGAAGATATGTGAAGTTGAGCCAAACAAATGAGCATGCATGTGCCTTAGATGCTAAAGGGAAAAATCGGCTAACATGTTGTGCTTTGAAATGATGAAATAGAGATTATGCTTAAGTAAAAATCATAGATATGTGATGACTGATTGGTGATATACATGTTTAAATAACATGCATGCAAGATAGGTGTATGAAAGAGTGATTTGGTAATAAATCTGCTTGGGACAGCAGCAGTAACGTGACTTTGGAAAATCACCATAAATTGTGGGAGATGAGTTAGAAGGTGAATAAGTTATGTAATTAAAGCTTATTGAGTCTAGTTTCTAATGAAATAAACAAGAACATATTTTGAATTCTGTACAATGAGAAATTTGATTCGTAATGAAGAGTAGTCAGATTAGTCAAACAGTGAAACATGGGAAACTTTGAGAAAAATCTGGTATTGATTGGCTAAACCAAAAATTCTGAAAATTTTATGGATAGAAGATATATGAGTCTATTTTCAAGGAAAATTAGCGGAACTTGATTTGGAGTTTTGTAGCTCCAGTTATAAATGATTTAGTAACTGTTGCTCAGGAAGACAGCTTGCAGTGAAATTATGATTATGTGGTAAACATTGACAAAAATTTGTTAATGAGTTGCTTATTGTTTTCTTATAAGCTTACAATGATCTGTAGGTGTGGTTGGCCGAATATTGTAAGGGGTTAATATGTAGTTTGTATTTGAATAGTTAGATTAACGTGTTAGTAATCCAATTGTAGGCGGTTTGTGTGCGGATCTCGTCAAGATATATCGCAAAATGTGTGTAACTAACACCCTCTTTCTTAGTCTAGATCGGCAAAAGCGAAAAGTCGAAATGCCGAAAACCGTATTTTGTAGATTTTGAGTGTCGCGAATGCTCGTGAGGTAAATCGATTAATGTTTTTAGTAAGCTGCAATGTTTGGACCGCAAAGTGCATGATTTCTGTGCCCTCGATATTTTTGGGCTTAATGGGCCAAAATTGGAATGATGAGCCAACGGGCCCAATTCGGTAAGAACCCTCGGTACGTGATTCTGTTAGTACGTGAAAAGTAGGAATATGCATGAAAAACCCTAAAAGCAGCTAAATTACTATAATACCCCTATGTATGGAAAATTACTGTTATACCCCTAGGTGCAAAATTACCGAAATACCCCTAGGGTTAAATTGACCTAAATGCATGTTTGACTGTTGTTATTTACTGCATGCCATGTTGTTATTATCTGATGCATGGGATTGGGATATTGACGGAGGAAGTACTGAAAGTGGCTTGTCCACGTACTGGAGGCTTTGCCTCAATTCTTTGATAATCGAGCGAGCAAAGCAAGAAATCGTGGAGTGTTGAAATGGGTGGGTTGAGCTATTCCTACATGGAGTGTATGGCTGGTACGGTGGAGTGTAGTGGTTGGTGGGTTGAGTAGTCTCCCAAATGGGCTTGCATATGCTTCTTGATGTTGCATGTATTTTGAAATGGGCCTATGGGCCATCTTTATTATCTGAATAAGGGCTAAGGCCCGTTTATTATAATCTGAAAAGGGCTCGCCCAAGACCACTGCTACCCAAATGGGCTTGCATATGTTTCTTGATGTTGCATGTATTTTGAAATGGGCCTATGGGCCATCTTGTTATCTGAATAAGGGCTAAGGCCCGGTTATTGTAATCTGAAAAGGGCTCGGCCCAAGACCATGTTACTGAATGGGCTTAGGCCCAATGGGCTTGAGTGACTTGGACTTTGAATGGGTTTTCCTTACACATGAGTTTCCCCAAACTCACCCTTTTATTTTCATCCACGCAGAAATCCCCAACCATAGTGGGCTTGGAGTCGTGAGGGAATTGGAGTGGCCACCGCTTCGAAAGTTTGATTTTCTTCGGTGAACTGGACATCCTTTTAATTACGTTTGAGGTTTTGGGCTTTTAAATGTAATAAGGCCGCTTATTTATTTTGATGGTTTTAATATGTATTACTAAGATAGGTATTACTTATTTTAACTGTTGAAACCGGATAGCTTTAGGCGCGTTTTCAAAAACAACAGTTGATTTCAAAATAACACGACAACAAGCAAAGCTTCCGCAATGAAAGTATTTTCCAAAATTAATCACTTTTCCTAAAATGACTTAATCAAATCGGTTTCTAGAAATATCCATGACGTTAAGGTGTGGCAATGGCGTATGCATGTCTAGGATTGGATCCGAAGGAGCTTGGTATTAGCGATCCGATGGACTCACCACCTCTTTTCCGGTTTCCTACGGTGCACTGACTTCCATTCATTTTAATCCTTAATGAATTAATCTTTTGAACATCAGTGCGATTTTCTGGACTTAGAATGGAAATTTTTTTTTTTTACGTTTTTAATGTGGCATGCCGGATCGGCCATAACTTCTAGGCCGGGTTTGGGGTGCTACAATAAACTTTAATATTCTATATTAAACAATTTTCTCATCCCTATTTTACCCTAGTAAAATTTTTGACAATTTAACCCCTGGTAAAATTTTGATGATTTTACCCCTCATAAAATTTTGACGATTATACCCGTGGTAAAATTTTAAGAAAATATGTTTAATATTTCACAACTCAACCTGTTCACTGTGAACGAATGATTTATTTTCATTTTCGGGCTTCAAAACAACTCAAAAACATAAACTCATTCTTTCAATCATTTTTAAGTAATCCATATGAATTGCAAATGAATCATTTCCATTTTCATTTTGGAAACCTACAGTCACTTTCAAATGATTCCATTTTTTCATTTCAGGAAAAACCATAATCATTCTAGAATGTTTCTCATTTCTCATTTCCTGTTCATTTCGTTCATTTCTATTCAAACACGCAATTCATTTATGTTTTCAACAAGCTAGCAGAAGACCAATTGGACATATGTAATGAGGGCTCAAATGATTTATAATTAAGTTCCAGCTTTTCCCATATTAATTATAAACTCATTTAGTCATGAAGTCATTCCATTATAGTATTGTGACTGAGTTCTCCATAACGATATACCATTGCAAAAGCGGCTATTCAGTGCTCGTCCAATGACATAGTCAAAATTGTGTTACCCTCATAGGATATCCTTGATCTCTTTATAATAATATACGTTCTCCTAATATGATCCTATTTTATCTCTGTAATACCCCTTACCTGTATTCATTGCCGGAATAGGGTATGAGGTATTACCGGAGTTTACGATTTTTTTTTATATTCAATATAGCCCCTTTATAAATATCTAACCTTCCCTGCAATATTAAATCGAGACCAATCCACTTCAACCAAACCAATTCAACATATTTTCAAGATAAATTCATGCATATTTATAAGATAACGTCATTACATACCGAAAACCAGGTTTGTTAACCATACTAATGGCTAACTTTATATTCATTTCACGTTAACATTTACTTTATTAGCTTATACATGCCATTGATTTTCAAAATAAAGTTTCTTTATATACCGAAATCCTGAGGTTGATAGTGTGATGTGTCTCCGACCAAATCCGACCTCCGAGCTCTTAACACTACAAAACAGGGAAAAAGGAAACGGGGTAAGCACTTCGTGCTTAGTAAGCTCATGTAACAAGAATTATACTTACCTAATATTTTCAATACAATACAATAAACATTCATATATCCATTCAATGCATTATTACCCTAATATGCACAAACTCAACATTCAAGTTAGTACAATAATTTCCATGTACCAATAAAATATACCATGATTGATGAGCTCATCAATATCATAATTTCTATTTCCTTGTTATTTTTCCATATTTATCCCGTTGAATTTATCGGAATTTCGATGGATTTTCAAAGGTACACTTTTAGTGTACAATTCCGGGTCCGTCAATTCATATTCATGTGCGCATTTCCAATTCAGAGAGCACACTCATGAACCTCAACCTTGCGGCGGGATTACCACCGAGCTAAATCCTGCAATATAAACTCATAGAGTATTACCGGATTACCGATTCAAAGCTAAATCCCAACGACAATTACTCTAATGAGCTTGGATTTGAATTACAGTCCAAGCTAAATTCAGACCCTAATTCGGATTACCCGTCCGGCTAAATCCATTTTACACATATTCTTGGAGGGCTATATCAAGATAGGATCACCCGTCCGGGCTAGATCCTTTTTACCGTCAATTCCTTTTCAGAGATCCATCGAATTTCCTTTCATTCAACCGGGATTTCTTCCCATTTATCAAATATATCAATGTTTCATTAATTTTCATACAATGAACGTTCAAATCATATTCACATCAATAACATACAATCTCAAGCATTTAAGAATATAATTCAAGTTACAGGAACTTACCTTGATACTTGTTTGTAAACAAAAAAAAAATCTACTAATCCCGAACTTTTTCCTTTCCTCGATCTAGCTTCGTATTTGAATCTTCTGGATTTGGTGCAAAAATTATGGAATACCAGCTTAGAGAACCCTCCTATTGCGTTTTTAGCTGCTGGAATTGAAGAGAAATGAAGAGAAATCTAGATATTTCCTATTTAGTCCTAGTTTTATTTAGTTAATTTTGCAATATTCCAATTTTGCCCTTAATTTATCAATTTTCCTACTGATTTCATGCCCTTGCCGTCCAGCCCAAATAAATTTTGGGTCTAATTGCCTTTTAAATCCTATCTCATTAGACTCTTAAGCTATTTAATCATTCTAGCAACTTTTACACCTATTACAATTTAGTCCTTTTCATTTAATTGACTACCCAAACATTAAAATTTCCTAACGAAATTTTAATACTACATTAATAACTTTTCATAAATATTTATAAAATTATATTCGACTCGATTTTACGAGATAGAGGTCTCGATACCTTGTTTTTACCTAATTTCTTTAATAATTTCTTTTTCTAACTAACCACTAAATCGGTAAAAAAATTTTCTATCAATATTTTCATACGATTTTCCTATCATATCAATTTTCATGCAAAAATATTGAAATAAATTTCTTTTTAAATCAGATTTGTGGTTACGAAACCACTATTCCGATAACCTTGAATTTAGGCCATTACAATCTCATGGTAACCATCACATCTTCCTTCATTTATGGTAGAGACAAACTCTCATTCGAGTATGTGAAGGGTTATTTTTTGAGCCAAGACAAACTCGATAATGGGTTTGGTTCGGATAGCAAGGCAGATAGGCAAGCTTTCATTTTAGTAGCATCAAAGAAGCGAGACAAAAGGTGTCGTTATTTTAAGAAGTTAGGTCACGTCAAAGCATATTGTTATAAACTGAGAAAAAAAAGGGCCACTGAGAGTAATGAGGAAAATGTAGTTGATGCTAATTTGGTTGATGAAAGTATGATGATTTCTTGTTAATGTCAACGAGCGATACCTCCGAGCTTACGTCCAAGTGGATCCTAGATTTGTGATGTTCTTTCTACATGTGTCCCGACAGAGAATGATTCTCCTCATATAGTTTGATTGAAGGTGGAGTTGTACGCATGGGAAACGATTCATCTAGTAAGGTAATTGATATTGGTATTGTTAAAATTAAGATGCAAGATGGAACGATTAGGACACTCCCGATGTTAGGTATGTACTTGATTTATGAAAGAATCTCATCTCTTTAAGTATTTTAGACTCGAAAGGTTGCAAAATCAACGTCGAGTCAAGCAATATTAAGGTGTCTCGTGGGGTTCTCATTTTGTAAAAGGTAAATGGACTGACAGTCTTTATATTCTAAAAGGTTCTATAGTGACCGGTGAAAACGAATGTCCCTTATCCGTTACAAATTCGAAGTCAACTCGTTTGGAGCGGAGGCAACTTGGTCATAGGAGAGAAAAATGTATGATCGTTTCGTTGAATAGAGGTTCTTTTTTGGATGTTGATTTTGAAAAGTTAGGGCACTATGTTTGTGAAAACAGACCCAGGTTAGTTTTGATTTAGCAGTGCGCAAGTCGAAAGCTAGAAGTCTTCCAGCTTCTAAGCACAGATTCGACTCAATTAATTCCCTGCATAGTTTAAGATAGGCCTGTGGCGGGTTTTGGCAAAGATGGCGTTATGGAAATACAAGTCAAGGTGCAGATTTGTTAAGTATGTCTCATGTTTTAGTTAAATTTGAAAGATAATCTCCCAGTTAAACTCTATTTAATCTCCCAGTTAAACTATATTTATTTGTTTCAGATGAACTCTGATTAGTCTAGATTATTTTATTATTATTTGACCTATAAATTTAGCCTATAAATAGGCTCTTTTACAATATTAGAAAATACATCCATTAAAAGATTAAAACTCATAACACTTTTAGAGAATTTTGTATTTATATTTTGAGGGTTCTTTGTTTTCGAGTTTTGGGGTTTAGTTTTTATCTCCATCTTTTGTACTCTTCGTTCCTTTGGCATTATAATAAAATTATATTTGCCTGTGGTTTTTTATCCTCTTTTGAGGGGGTTTTCCATGTTAAATTTGTGAGTTCAATTTCTCAATTTCTTCCGCCATTTTTTTCTTGTTCGTTGCTTAATCGGGTCAATCCCCAACAAGCAGAATATCATGAAATAAAATCCTTACTTACTTATGTGGCGGTTACTATACACCCACATGTATACGCCACAACAAACAATTAGGCGGATCACTTTTTGCCAGACAATACTATACGACAAAATCTTAAACTCACCAAACTTAGGGTGTTACAAAACCTATTAAAATTAATCAGCGTATCCTAATTACAAATTAACTTACACTATAATTAATCTTAATTTACTAATTGATTCAATCTAAATTTCAATCAAAACTTTCTTTTCCAATACAAATTAAAATTATCAAATTAGAGTAGCTTATTGATTAGACATGCATATTAAATAAGCGCATGATTAAGTACATAATGAACATAAATCAAAACAATTGAAAAGAAAACATAATAAATTAATTAAGATATAAAATCTACCATCATTCCAGAAAATAGAGAAAAAATATATCCAAAACAATCTAGCATCAATAAAAGAAAAGAATCTAGAGACAAAATAGATAAATAATTTTTCTAAGCTTTTGGATCTTCTTTCTTTTTGTCTTTGTAAGATTCAAGTTTCTCTTAGTAGGAGAGTGTTTTCTTTTTACCTCCAAGTGAGTACTTAATTTTTTTATTATTTTTATTTTTTCTCTTAAAGGTTCTTCATCTTGAAACCTTTGATTTTTTATTTTTATTTTTGTTATCACAGTACTCCACCGAACAAAGAATTATAATGAAGCAGACTACTTGTTGCCAAATTTTCTAAACTAAAAAAATATGTTCCACTACTAATTTGGTTCGGTGGAGCCAGAAACTTCTTTTCATTATTTCTTTATTTATACTCCAACTCTTTCATTCTTTATTTCGGTGTGTGTTAGAAAATATGATATAAATTATAAGACTCAATTTTGGCTCGGGCCCATATACATACAATAGACAAAAGACAATAGTCCGAACCTAAGTTACAGCAGGCCTAATTCATAAAAACAAAGACTTGGGTCCAAAAATAAAGGCCTGATAGGCCCAAAGTTTTGGGGTTTTCGGGAAACCCTGGGTCTCTATGCGCCGCACGAATGTGGCCACCACGCTCTCCACCTCGCACGTCTGGCCAACTCGCATGTAGCATGACCCACGCCCCACGTTCACCATACCTGCAACTAGTAGAAGCGAAGAAACCGTTGTAAAGTTGGCCATAAAAGGCCACGAATTTTCATTTGTTGGGGAGATTTTTTTTTTTGGAATACAAAATATAGACAAAGAATCCAAGAGCAGTGAAAAGAATACTTCAAGGTGGTGTATCATTATTTTATTTTGTTTTTTCATTTTCATTTGAGTTCACGAAATACAAAATAATATATCGTAGAAGGGAGAGGAGTCATATCTTTTGATTCGCTAGCAAAAGGGGGAAATTTTCGACCTTTCGTGGGCAGTCTCTGACGAGCGTGAGGCTGACGAAAGAGGGCTGGTTTTTGCCCTTTCGGCTGAGAAAGGAAAATGATGGAAATATTTTAGGTTTTTTTTTAAAAAAAAGGTTAAAATGTTTTTTAAAGCAGGTTTTAAGTAATAGAAGGAAATAGCATTGGGGAAAGAAACAAACAGCTTTTTGACTTGGTCTATGCGCATAATTTCTTTGAATGGTTAATTTGTGAGACTGGTCCCTCCTCTCTTGCACTGGCTTGTAATTGAAGCTTGTTTATATTTTCTGTTTTTTTAAAATTGTCCCAGAAATTTGCGCGTCCGTTCATTTCAGTCTGCACTGAAAGGAATTGTTTTGGGGCATGGTTTATTTGCTTTTTTGGTCCTCGCAATTTTACACGCGCTACATTTGGGTCCTAATTTTGGTTTTTAACGGCTTATTTTATTTATTAATTGTCCCATTTAGTTTAATTTTATTTCAATTGAGTTTTTTTTCCCCATTTCAACATGTATAATCCATTACTTCTTTAATTTATTTAGCATTCAACTTTTTTTAAAAAAATATTATTTAAACATACATTTTGGGCTACTTTAATAATTTTGCCTTATTTTTATTTGTTCAAATTGTAAAGTGTTATTTTAAAATTCTATTTTATGTAGTATCATTTTAAGTTCTTGTATAATATATGGTTAAAATACCTTTATATACTATTATTATACATATATAATTTTTATAAAATTAGCCCTATTCTATATACATTATTGTTTTCATATTATTTTATGTAAATATTTTCTTTTAAATTTATTATGTATATATATTCTCTTTAAAATTTATTTATGTATAATTTGGGCTTTCTTTTAAGGATCTTATTTTTAATTGTATATTTTATTTATTTAGAATACTTTAGTATCTTTGTATATGCATTATTAATATTTTTTTCCCTACATGCGTCATTAGTCACATCAATTTATTTTACTTGAAATTATGTTATATACTATTTATTTAATTTCTTCTTGTATGTTATATGTTTTAATAGTTGTTTATGTATTATCGCTTTTTGTGTACATATTAGTTATGTTGAATTTTAACATGTGTTATTCCTTTATATATTTTTCATACGTGTTTTTGAATTGTTTTGCGATGGTTCTGGTTTTCATATGGTCTTATGTATTATGAGTTTTTTCCATAATTTATTGTTTTATACATATAATTATATTTCTATTTCTTATTGTTGTATCATGATTATAATTCTCATATCCACTTAATATCGATTGTCCTTTATTTCAAAAAAATCAAGCATTTTATTTTGACTCGGTTTTTGTAGTCGCTTATTTGAAATTTCACAAATCAAGGCAATGTTTCGTGTTTGGAAATTCGAGGAATCGTGCCCTAAAGTGCAAGGTTTTGATTTATCATTGGACCAAATAACCGAATACCCTTTTAAAAATTTTCGTCTCATGTTTTGAAAATCATGAGGTGATCTCAGTTTTTGGAGGCTTAAAATATCATGTCCTAACGTGCTGGATGTGGTATTTTATTCCTTTGGAACGAGTGAATCTTAAAATCCAACTTGAGTTCTTTCGCGTGTTTTGGAAATCATGAGGTGATCTCAGTATTTGGAGGCTTAAAATATCGTGTCCCAACGTGCTGGATGTGGTATTTTATTCCTTTGGAACGAGTGAATCTTAAAATCTAACTTGAGTTGTTTCGCATGTTTTGGAAATCATGAGGTGATCTCAGTTTTTTTTGGAAGTTTAAAATATAGTGTCCTAACGTGCTGGATGTGGTATTTAATTCTTTTGGAATAAGTGAATCTTAACAAACTCGAATTGTGCACGCACTTTTAAGGGGATCGTATTTCAATGTTTTTTTAAATTTTCAACATTAGGACATAAATTAGTCAATTAGGTACCAATTTTGGGCGTTACGAGGGTTCTAATCCTTCCTCATACGTAACCGACTCCCGAACCCATTTCTTGATTTTTTTTCGTAGGGCAAAACCCATATTTTAATTAAATGATTTATTAGGTGATCCGATCACACCTAAACCAAAAAGATTTGTGGCAACTCCTTAATTCGTTTTTAAAGTCGATCCCCATTTCTTTTCAAACTTTTAAAAATGATTTCGACAGCTTGGCGACTCCACTGGGGACCAATAAGAGAGTCAAGTCGTAAAATTGATTATTTTCTGTCCTTTTGTCAAAAATTTAAAATTTGAATTTTAACATACGATCCTTTTATTGCATTTCATGGGTTTTATGGTTTTTGTCATTTTATTCGTGTTTTGCATTTTGAGTTTTTTATATCCCCTCGCATCATCTTGCATGACCGTTGTGGTCGCACCTTTTTTAAGTGGGAGTGAGAAACTATGCCTCCGTGAGGTTTTCACCTCCGCATGGCCATAGGGAAATGTATTCCTCTGAATCGAACTCGGTCCACATTAGCCTATAATGGGTGAGGGTTGAGGAATCTGCTGGTTTAGGTACCCTTTTCTAGAACTGAGCCACATATAGTGAACTCTAGGAGCCTGCCTAGGTAGAGCTATATTGAACCTTAGCGATTACCCAGTTAGGTGTTTGATTATTTTCTATTTGCTTTGATTTTTTTTAGTTTTCGATGCTAACTTGTTGTGTTTTGTTGTGGTTATGTTTGCATGTCATTTCATATTAAAGAGGTGTCGATTTCTATTTGGTTGCTAAATTAGAAAGCTGGTTATGGAGAGCGAATTCCTTGATAAAGTAGAAGATAATGTGACAGTCCGTATGTGGTTAGATAATACGGCTGTCCGTTTGTGGTCAGAGAATATGCAACTTGAGAAAGGGGATAGCTTGGCTGAGGGGTGTACATCGGAATTGGGGAACGTCACTTGTATCAATGTGACCCAAAATAAACTCCAAGAGTTGAGGGATATATGGGCCAGTTGGGATGATAAGGCTAGGCAGTTGTTCTATTAAAATTATGGCGACTTACCCTACCTGCTTGACGTCAAGTTGGACAAGTACTTGTTTCAGGTTATGGCTCAGTTTTGGAACCTGGCATATAGTTGTTTCACCTTTGGGAAAGTGGACTTGGTGCCTACTGTGGAGGAGTATACAGCTTTGCTTCGTTGCTTAAAGGTTCAAGTCGACAAAGTTTATTCCAAGGCTGCTAGTGCCCTAGCTTTTGTAAAGAAGTTAATGACTATCACTGGGATGAGTGAACAGTGGGTTATAGTCCGAATTCAGCAAAACAGTGATGGTAAGTGCATTCCTTGAGTGAGTTTGAGGGACCTGATTGTGGCACATCCAGATACAAAGAGGAAAGTTGATGTTTTCACCTTGAGTATCTATGGTTTGGTGATTTTCCCCAAAGCTTTAAGGCATATAGATGAAGCAGTTGCCGATTTCTTTGATCGACTTGACAAAGGGGTCACACCAGTGCCGGCAATTCTAGCTGAGACATTCAGATCTTTGAGTGCATGCCGGAGGGCAAGTGAAGGAAGATTTATAGGGTGTGCGCAATTGTTGCTGGCTTGGTTCCACAGCCATTTCTAGAAGGTAGATAAGGTTTCTTATCGGGTTTTCTCCGAGAGTTACTCCCCGTTAAAGGAAATAATAGCCATGACTAGGAGAGATGACATATCAGAAGAAAATTGGATCGCGCTCCTCTGAAATCTTCAGGAAGAGGACGTTGAGTGGAGAGCTCATTGGTTTGTTCCTGATGAGATTCTTTATTGGTGTGGGAGTTTTGATTGGGTACCCATGCTTGGAATTTGGGAAGCTGTTGGATATGCCCATTTGCTCGTTTTAAGACAATATAGGTCAAGGCAATTTATACCGATGAAACATGGATTAGTCTAGAGTGAGTTCTCGTATAAGGAGAACAATTACAAGAAAAAGGTTTGAGATATTTCTGATGCTTGGAAACCGATACGCCGAATGAAGAGATTGGCTATAGGATCAATGATGACTCCTGAAGACAAGGGGTGGTTGAATAAAAGAGTTAATGATAATATCCCTGAGCCGAGTTTGGAGGGTGTTCATGCGATAGAAAAATACTTGCAAGTAATCTCCTCCGAGCTTGAAATCGTAAAACGGGACTTCGAAGAGAGAAATATGGAGTTAGGGAAAAAGATAGAACAGCTGGAAGAAGAAAAGATGCATTTGAGGTTGGATGTCGATATTCAGAAACTCGAGGCTGAAAAGTTGAGGAAAGGGAAAAGAAGCATTGAGGAAGACTTGGACAGTCTAAAAGCTGATTACAAGAAACTACGTATGTCAATGAGAAATGTCGGATTGGGGAAGACGTCAGAACAGTGGCGACAGAAAATTCAAGAGCAAAAGGCTAGAGCAGATCAGTGGGAAAAGAGGTTCCATGATGCTCGAGCACGTGAAAATGCTTTAAAAAAGAGTTGGTTGAAGGCCAAGATGAGAAGAAGATGTTGGTAGCTCGGGTAGCAGATTTAGAGAGGGCACTGTATCAGTATCATGGACGTAACTCCGACATTGAATTAAGGGCCAGCCTGAATAGGATCAGGGATTTGAAAGGAAAAGTGGAAGAATTCGAGACTACGCTACAAAACTGTGAGCTCCGAATTGAATTCCTTGAGTCAAACAATGAGCAGTGGAAAGAACAGGTCCGTCGATTGCACGACCAAGTCAGGGATAGAGATCATATCATGGGTGAAGCTATAGCTCAGATATGAGAAGTGGCCGATCATTTATAGACCTTAGTGGTTCAAGTTGATGTGCTAAGTGTGAAGTATGAGTTAGAGTCAGATCGGGGTCGTGAGCTGGCTTGCCTTCTTAAGAAAGTTAAAACTTTGGGCATTAGGGCAAATCATATATATGATCTATTTTATGTAAAGGATTTTGTTTTCTAATAAAGTTTTTTAAATGGAATTGAATCAGAATCGACTTCTCTTTAGTTGTACATTCATCTCATGCATTTGCATTTCATTGCATCATGTGCATTAAATTTCATAAAAAGAACTTTAATTAATTGAAAATTGTATTATAGTTACCCTAGAACACCAATATTACACACGGAAAAAGACCAAAGCTATGGATCAAAGGTTGGAAAATTGGAGCAAATGCAGGAAGAAATGCAGGAACAGATGCAAACGCAAATGCAAGAGCAATTAGCTAGGATCTAGCAAGATATGAAATATCAAATGCTTGAATCTCGAAGGAGTATGATGAGAAAATTGACTCAGCTACTAGTTGCAAGGTCAGAAAAGGGGAAGGGTCCCATGATCAATGTTGAGGATGATAACGGGGTTCTTGCTTACCCTCCGGGTTTCACCCCAACAAATACTCCAGTGCCTCCGCAAAAGGGTGTCTATCAGTATCAAACCCCAATATCAGACTGGTACTTCGGCACAGAAAAAAGTCCCGATAGGCTCGTGTTCTAACCCTGAAGACAATCGGGCAAATCCTGCGGTCCCTGACTTCGATGAAGTAGCAGAAATAGGAAAGGTAAGAGCGGAACTTCCAAAGCAATTGGAAGACCGATATAAATGGTTGGAGGAGATATTCAAAGCGTTGAAAAGCGCTGATTATCATTGTGGAATAGATGTTAAGGAGTTGAGCCTAGTTCCGGATTTGGTACTCCCTCCGAAATACAAAATACCGGAGTTTGAGAAATACAACGGAACTAGTTTCCCTGGGGCTCACATCACGATGTTTTGTCGAAGGATGACTAGTCATGTCAATAATGATCAGTTATTGATCCATTGTTTTCAGGACAGTTTGGTTGGGGCTGCGGCCAAGTGGTACAATCAGTTGAGTCGTACCCAAGTTAAATCATGAAAGACTTAGCACAGGCCTTTATATAACAATATGGCCATGTGACTGATATAGCGCCTGATAGGATCACGCTACAGAACATGGAGAAGAAGTCCAATTAAAGTTTCAGGCAATATACTCAGAGATGGAGAAAGATTGCTATACAAGTCCAACCCTCACTGTTGGAAAATGAAACAACCATGCTTTTCATTAATACCCTGAAAGCACCTTTTATTAATCACATGCTGAGAAGCGCAACTAAGAGTTTTGCGGACATAGTTATGTCCGGTGAAATGATAGAGAATGCAATAAGGTGCGGAAAGATAGAGGCAGGGGAAAGCACTAGGAGGTCGGCCCCCCAAAAAGAAAGAAAATGAAGTCAGCAATGTGAACATGGGTTATGCGAAACCAATCATGGTAAATCAACCAAAAGTGGTAGCCACGAGCCAGCAAGCTTCGCCAAGGCAGGAGTCTAATTCAAAGTAGAACACTGAGAAGCCCCAGTTTACTCCCATTCCAGTAACGTATCGGGAGTTGTACAAAAGTTTGTTTGATGCACACGTCGTATCTCCTTTCTGCTTATAACCACTGCAACCCCCATACCCCAAGTGGTATGATGTAAGTGCTTAATGTGAATATCATGCTGGAATTGCGGGTCACTCGATAGAGAACTACACCTCTTTTAAGAGGGTAGTCGAAAGGCTCATCAATATGGGTGTTGTGAAATTCGATGATACACCTGGTGTAAGAAATCCGTTACCCAATCATACTGATAAAGGGGTAAACGCAATAGTCGAGAATATAGGGAGGAGAATTAAATTGGATGTGGCAGAAGTGAGAACCCCGATGAGAGAGGTTTTGAAGAAGATAGTAGAGAAAGGTCTAATCATGCAAGACTTTAAGAGCAAATTCTGAGAAGCAAGAAACTATTGTGAGTTGCATGGAGAGGAGGACCATGAGATAGAAAAATGTAATGAATTTAGGGCCCTGGTACAGGCTCTAATGGACAATAAAGAGCTGGAGTTCTTTGAGTTTACTGAGAAGGAATATGTATGCACCTCAAAGAAGGGGTTAATAGAAAAGGTTTCTGAGGTTAATCACCCAGTGGTTATCATTTCGCAATCGAAAATTAATAAAGTTAGAGCAAAAATTACACAGAGAGTTGTAATCCAGAGACCCACGACTTTGATGTGTTGATGAAGGTGTTGAACGAGACCTATGTCGCTGAAGATATTTCAGTGAACAAGCTAGACCGCCTTGTCAGTAACATAAGCGCCGATAACTTCATCTCCTTCAGTGACGATGAAATACCACCAGGGGCATGGGATCCACCAAGACTTTGCATATCACCACTTGCTGCAAAAGGTATACACTGCCGAGGGTATTAATTGATAATGGGTCAGCGCTGAATGTTTTGCCTTTGTCTACATTAAATAGGTTACCAATAGATAGCTCTCATATGAAGACATGCCAGAACACAGTGAGGGCATTTGATGGCACTGAGAGGAAAGTGATGGGAAGGATTGATGTACCTCTACTGATCGGACCAAACATATACGAGGTAGATTTTCTTGTGATGGATATTACGCCTTCTTATTATTGCTTGTTAGAGAGGCATTGGATTCACTAGGCAGAGGTAGTATCGTCATCGTTGCACCAAAAGTTAAAGTTGGTAATGGAGGGCCGCTTGATAACGATAAGTGCTGAGGAGGATATTATTTTATCCATTACTAGTAGTGCACCGTATATAGAAAATGACGATGAAGCAATTAAGTGTTCCTTTCGGTTATTGGAGTTTGTAAATGCAACTTTCATCATTGAAGGGGGCAGGGTCCTAATGCCAAGAATGTCTGAGGCTACGAGGATGAGCTTGCAATTAACAGTGGGAAAGGGAGCATTGCCTGGAAGATGACTTGGAAACTATCTTCATGGACGAGTTGAGGAGCCGATTTTAGCTGATAAACAAGATCGCTTTGGCTTAGGGTATAAGTCAGATGCAAAGCAGAAAAGAAAGGAGATGGAAAGAAGGCAGAGGAGACGAAGAGCACAACTGAATGAGGCAGAAGTCGAGTGGGGATCAATGACTTTCCCTATATATCCTATACATTTGTGTCAGGTGGAGTTATTTATCCTGAATTGAAGATGACAAGAGAGGGAACAGCTGAAGACGCAATGGAAAATTTGAATATCAATTTCATATATGAAAAGAAAGTGATGAAACGTGACTTAGCAAGCATTCGCCTTTATGAGCCTGGAAGTGTTCTGAACAACTAGACTGCGGAGGAAATTCCTGTAGTTTTTAGTGCTAATACAGAGTAATGTTCAAAACACACTTGTTGTTTTAAAGCCTAGAAGTAATAAGAATCTTTTGTGAAATAGGCTCATGTTCAAAACGTTTATTTCAATATAAATACACTTTCATGTCTTATTCTGAGCAAATATTCTTTTATCTTAAGTAAATTTTCTTTTCTTACATTTCATTTATAATCATACCATACAAATAAAGCTATACTTAGGTTCATTTATTTGTTGGATATTCTTTGGTGCCTACAATAGGTCTTTAGATATCAATGGCATGAGTGACGCTGTTACAAACTCGGAATTCCTTTTTGAGCGAGACGTGCGTCTGGAGGGATATCAGGATTTTGAAGATGATGAAGACTGTAGCTTACCTTCAGATTTGTTAAAGATGGTAGAATAGGAGGAGAAACAGATTCTACCCCATAAAGAGACAATCGAGAATGTGACCTTGGAAGAGGGGAAAGAGGTGAACATTGGTACTTGCATAACTGAGGAAACAAGACGGGACCTCATTGATTTACTGTAAGAGTTCAAAGATATCTTCGCCTGGTCATATCAAGACATGCCTGGGCTAAGCGCTGATATTACGGTGCATCGCGTCCCCATAAAAGAAGAGTGCAAGCCTGTTCAACAGAAGCTTTGAAGTATAAGACCCGATGTTGCAGTAAAAATAAGAGAAAAGGTCAAGAAGCATTTTTATGCCGGGTTCTTGCAAGTTGTTAATTTTTCAAAATAGATAGCTAACGTCGTTCCTGTCCCTAAGAAAGATGGAAAAGTGCGGATATGCATAGATTACAAAGACTTAAACAAGACCAGCCCAAAGGACAACTTCCCATTGCTTCACATTGACATTTTGGTGGATAACACGACAGGTTATTCACTGTTCTCTTTCATGGATGGTATCTCTGGGTATAATCAGATAAAGATGCATCCTGAAGACAGGGAAAAAACCACATTCATAACCTTATGGGGGACTTTTTATTATAAAGTGATGTCATTTGGGTTGAAGAATGCAGAAGCAATGTATCAAAGAGCTATGGTAACCTTGTTTCACGACATGATGCACAAGTAAATTGAGGTTTACGTCGATGATATGATTGCAAAATCTCGAACAGAAAAAGAGTACATACAGGTTTTGAGGAAATTGTTCTTGAGGCTGAGAAGGTTTCAGTTAAAGCTCAATCCAACAAAGTGCACTTTCGGGGCTAGGTCAAGGAAGCTGGTCGGTTTCATAGTTGGTGAGAAGGGAATTGAGGTTGACCCTGACAAAGTCAAGGCTATACAAAAATTGCCTCTACCGCGTACTCAGAAGGAAGTTCGAGGGTTTTTGGGAAGACTAAATTACATTGCCCGGTTCATCTCGCAATTGACGGAGAAATGCGATCCTATATTTCGCCTTCTCAAGAAACATAACCCAGGTGTATGGGATGATGAATGCCAGAAAACCTTCGACAGGGTTTAACAATATTTGACCAATCCCCCAGTGCTAACGCCACCTAGCCCTGGTAAGTCATTGATATTGAATTTGACAGTATTTGACAATTCAATGGGATGTGTGCTCGGTCAACATGATGAGACGGGAAAGAAAGAAAATATGATATACTACCTCAGTAAGAAATTCACTGAGTGTGAAATGACATACTCGCCAATTGAAAATCTATGTTGTACTTTGGTTTGGACTACTCGGAGATTGAGGCAGTACATATTGTACCATACGACTTGGTTAATCTCAAAATTGGACCCTTTAAAGTACATGATAGAGTCAACTGCTCTAAATGGAAGAATGGCCCGGTGTCAAGTCCTGCTTTTTGAATTCGACATAGTTTATGTGAACTAGAAGGCTGTGAAAGGGAGTGCAATAGTAGATTTTCTAGCCAGCAGAGCTTTAGAAGATTATGAGCCTTTGAACTTTGATTTCCCTAATGAAGATCTAATGTATGTGGCAACTACCGAAGATGACACTTCAGAAAATCATCTGTGGAAACTGAATTTTGACGGAGCATCAAACGCTGTTGACAATGGAATTGGGGCAGTCCTGATATCCCCAGACGGAGATCATTATCCATTCACTTGAAAATTGGATTTTGATTGCACAAATAATATGGCAGAGTACGAGGCATGTATCATGGGAATCCATGCAGCCATTGAATGTAAAATCAATGTGTTAGAGGTGTATGGAGATTCTACACTTGTGATCTATCAGCTTAAAGGTGAATGGGAAACAAGAGACCCAAATTTGATCAACTATCGTGAGCTAGTTTGGGATTTAAGTAAGGTGCTTGATGATATCACTTTCTATTATCTCCCACGAGATGAAAACCAAATGGCAAATGCTCTGGCTACGTTAACTTCTATGATCAAAGTAAATGGATGAGAGAATATGAAACAGATCCAGATGAGTATTTATGAGGCTCTCGTTCATTGTTGCAGTATAGACGAAGAAGAATAGAGAGATAATTATCCTTGGTATCATGATATTTTACGATATGTTAAAAGCCGTGAATATCCTGATCAGGCAACTGAAAATGATAAGAGGACGTTGAGAAGGCTAGCCAGTGACTATGTCTTAGATGGAGAAATATTGTATAAAAGGAGGAAAAATCAGGTGCTGTTAATATGTGTTGATGCTGTTGAAGCTAAAAAAATCCTGGAAGAAGTCCATGAAGGTGTCTGTGGGACGCATGCCAATGGGTTTACAATGGCCAGGTAAATTATGAGATTCGGGTATTACTGGTCCATAATGGAAGGAGATTGCATCAGCTATGCCAAGAAATACCATAAGTGCTAAGTTTATAGTGACAAGATCCACGTGCTTCCTTCACCCCTTCATGTCATGACTTCTCCGTGGCCTTTCTCAATGTGGGGCATGGACGTTATTGGGCTGATTTTACCGAAAGCTTTTAATGGACATCGATTCATCTTTGTGGTCATCGATTACTTCACCAAGTGGGTAGAGGCTGTTTCATATGCCAACGTCACAAAGTCAGCAGTCAGCAAGTTCTTGAAGAAGGAGATCATATGTCGATATGGTATGCCAGAAAAGATCATATCTGACAACGGGTTGAATTTGAATAATGGTGTGATAGTAGAGGTCTGCAGGCAATTCAAAATTAAGCACTACAACTCGTCACCATATTTTCCGAAAATGAATGGTGCGGTTGAGGCAGCCAATAAGAATATCAACAAGATCGTAGGGAAAATGACTGAGACCTACAAGGATTGGCATGAAAAGTTACCATTTGCTCTTTATGCCTATCGAACATTTGTCAGAATTTCTATTGGGGCAACGCCTTACTCGTTGGTCTATGAGATGGAGGCAGTTTTGCATATTGAAGTTGAAATTCCTTCTCTCCGAGTTTTATCAGAGTTGAAGCTAGACGAAGCAGAATGGATTTAGTCCCGGTATGATCAGCTGAACTTGATTAAAGAAAAGAGGCTGAGGGCTATCTGTCATGGGAAAATGTACCAAAAGCGAATGATGCGAGCTTACAACAAAAAGGTTCACCCCAGAGTATTCTATGAGGGGGACTTGGTATTGAAGCAGATCCTCCCTATGCAAAAAGATTTCAAAGGGAAATGGATGTCAAACTGGGAAGGACCTTACGTGATAAAGAAAGCTTTTTCTAGAGGAGAACTGATATTAACTGAGATGGATGGTAGGAGCATGCCTAACCCAGTAAATACGGATTCAGTCAAGAAGTACTTTGCTTAAGAGGTGAAAACCTACAAAGGGCACCTAAAAAAAAGAAGAAGAAAAAAAAAAAGAAGGAGAAGTCGAGGGGAAAACCTGCAAAGGGCGCTTTGAGACCAAAAGGGTTTTGAATTGAAAACCCGAAAAGGGCAATTCAAATTTTGACCAAGGATGGGGTAGGTGGTAGTCTTGCTATGCTGGAATTAATGAAGAGGAAGTACGCATGTCTTGGGGCATCAACAGAATACGTTAGATCTCCTAGGCATATGATAAGCTCAAAATGGTCCTCGTGGAGTTCATACGGAGGAGCTTAGTCTGCGATATCTGGGGCGTTCAATTTGTTCCCCTTTACCTATTTTTGTACTCTGGCAATTTTTGCTTCCCTTGATTAATCTATTCTTCTTGAATCTTGTTCCTAATAAATTTCAATTTTGTCTATCTTTATCTTTATGTTCGAGCGCTTGTATTGAAATAACGGTTAATGGACTAATAATACTTTTACAAAAGAGGTTTTGTATATTACTCTGGAGGTTTCTAAATGGTACAAAAACCTGAAACAGGACTTTTGATTAGAGCTTACCCAACTTAAGGGTGGAATATTTGTGTTCAAATTGGGATTATCTCTTCAGATTTTCAATCAAAGATATTGATTGAATAAAGCAGGATATTGTGTCAACCAAAACATAAGAGGGGATCATGATATTCCTCATTAATGTAATGTCGGGTGTACACATTTGGTCATGGTGCCTGGGGAGTGGGGTAATAGACCGAATTCATGGAAGATGGGGTTTTGAAGATGGTATAAACCTTAGGTTTTAGAAGTACAATAAAACAGACCCTGAAGTTGCAATGAGGCAAACCAGTTGAGCAAAATGAGTTGTTTCTACAGGTTTTGTTGAGAAATGCGGGTCGAGCAAGAAGGCAGCATAATACGATGGTAATAAAGCTCTGATGAATAACGAGTGATGACACTTAAAGTTTTTAAAAAAAAAAGAAATCATTTTCGTTTCTACATTCATATCATTCATAACACATTTGGTTAGGTGCATCTGATTCATTTTGGTCATAGCATTCTAATCATTTGGCATGCACATAGACATGAAACCGAGTCTGCAGGGCATGTTTCCTAGAGGACAGTGTAGCGATATCGGTGAAAATTACAGATCTTATCTCCATATATCGGCTATAGAGCAAATTTTAGCCATCAGCCTTATCTTTTTAAGGTAACAAGAGAGCAGGTTGAAGATACAGATCTTATCTTGCTAAAGTTGCAGGAAGTAGACTGAAAGTTACAGATCTTATCTCCATGTATTGGCTATGGAGCAGATAAAAAATGGCGAGTCTTATCTTCATGTATCGGCTATAGAACAGATTTTAGCCACCAGCCTTATCTCTCTGGGGTAACAAGAGAGCAGGTTGAAGATACAGGTTTTATCTTCCTGAAGTTGCAGGAAGCAGACTGAAAGTTACAGATCTTATCTCCATGTATCGGCTATGGAGCAGATAGAAAATGGCGAGTCTTATCTCCATGTATCGGCTATGGAGTAGATTTTAACCACCAGCCTTATCTCTCTGAGGTAGCAAGATAGCAGGTTGAAGATACAGGTCTTATTTTCTTGAAGTTGCAAGAAGCAGACTGAAAATTACAGATCTTATCTCCATGTATCAGCTATGGAGTAGATCGAAAATGGCGAGTCTTATCTCTATGTATCGGCTATGGAGCAGATTTTAGCCACTAGCCTTATCTCTCTGAGGTAACAAGAGAGCGGGTTGAAGGTACATGTCTTATCTTCCTGAAGTTGCAGGAAGCAGACTGAAAATTGCGGATCTTATCTCTATGTGTCAGCTATGGAGCAGATAAAAAATGGTGAGTCTTATCCCCATGTATCGGCTATGGAGCAGATTTAAGCCATCAACTTTATCTCCCTGAATTTACAGTGGAGCAAGTTGAAGTCACAAATAGTATCTTCCTGAAGTTGCTGAAAGACTACTTGAAGAAGGACAGTAGAAGATTTGGCAAGACCGGGCAAAATTGGTCCTTTTAGGGTCTTTGCTTCATTCTCGTTACACAACAATGAGCAAAGAGGGGCAGCTGTAAGACCCAATTTTGGCTTGGGCCCATATACATACAATAGACAAAAGACAATAGTCTGAACCTAAGTTACAGCAGGCCCAATTCATAAAAACAAAGACTTGGGTCCAAAAATAAAGGCCTGATAGGCCCAAAGTTTTGGGGTTTTCAGGAAACCCTAGGTCTCCATGCGCCGCACGAATGCGGCCACCACGCTCTCCACCTCGCATGTCCGGTCAATTCGCATGTAGCACGACCCACGCCCCACGTTCACCATACTTGTAACTAGTAGAAGAGAAGAAACTGTTGTAAAGTTGGCTATAAAAGGCCACGAATTTTCATTTGTTGGGGAGATTTTTTTTTTGGAATACAAAATACACACAAAGAATCCAAGAGTAGTGAAAAGAATACTTCAAGGTGGTGCATCATTATTTTATTCTATTTTTTTATTTTCATTTGAGTTCACGAAATACAAAATAATATATTGTAGAAGGGAGATGAGTCATATCTTTTGATTTGCTAGCAAAAGGGGGAAATTTTTGGCCTTCTGGTGGCCGTCTACAGTAGTGCGCGAGGCAGCAGAAGAGGGCCTGGGTTTTTGCCCTTTCGGCTGAGAAAGGAAAATGATGGAAATGTTTTAGGTTTTTTAAAGCAGATGTTAAGTAATAGAAGGAAATAGCATTGGGGAAAGGAACAGACAGCTTTTTGACTTGGTCTATGCGCATAATTTCTTTGAATGGTTAATTTGCGCGATTAGCCCCTCCCCTCTTGCACTGACTTGTAATTGAATCTTGTTTATATTTTCTGTTTTTTTTAAATTCTCCCAGAAATTTGCGCGTCCGTTCATTTCAGTCCGCGCTGAAAGGAATTGTTTTGGGGCATGGTTTATTTGCTTTTTCGGTCCTTGCAAATTTACACGCGCTACATTTGGGTCCTGATTTTGGTTTTTAACGGCTTATTTTATTTATTAATTGTCCCATTTAGTTTAATTTTATTTCAATTGAGTTTTTTTTCCCATCTCAACATGTATAATCCATTACTTCTTTAATTTATTTAGCATTCAACTTTTTTAAAAAATATATTATTTAAACATACATTTTGGGCTACTTTAATAATTTTACCTTATTTTTATTTGTTCAAATTGTAAAGTGTTATTTTAAAATTCTATTTTATGTAGTATCATTTAAGTTCTTGTATAATATATGGTTAAAATACCTTTATATACTATTATTATACATATATAATTTTTATAAAATTAGCCCTATTCTATATACATTATTGTTTTCATATTATTTTATGTAAATATTTTTTTAAATTTATTATGTATATATTTTCTCTTTAAAATTTATTTATGTATAATTTGGGCTTTTTTTAAGGATCTTATTTTTAATTGTATATTTTATTTATTTAGAATACTTTAATATCTTTTTATATGCATTATTAATATTTTTTCCCTACATGCGTCATTAGTCACATCAATTTGTTTTACTTGAAATTATGTTATATGCTATTTATTTTAATTTCTTCTTGTATGTCATATGTTTTAATAATTGTTTATGTATTATCGGTTTTGTGTACATATTAATTATGTTGAATTTTAACATGTGTTATTCCTTTATATATTTTTCATACGGGTTTTTGAATTGTTTTGCGATGGTTCTGATTTTCATATGGTCTTATGTATTATGAGTTTTTTTCCATAATTTATTGTTTTATACATATAATTATATTTCTATTTCTTATTGTTGTATCATGATTATAATTCTCATATCCACTTAATATCGATTGTCCTTTATTTCAAACAAATCAAGCAAGTATATTTTGACTCGGTTTTTGTAATCGTTTATTTGAAATTTCACAAATCAAGGCAATGTTTCTTGTTTGGAAATTCGAGGAATCGTGCCCTAATGTGTTGGGTTTCGATTTATCATTGGACCAAATAACCGAATACCCTTTTAAAAATTTTCGTTTCGTGTTTTGGAAATCATGAGGTGATCTCAGTTTTTGGAGGCTTAAAATATCGTGTCCTAACGTGCTGGATGTGGTATTTTATTCATTTGGAACGAGTGAATCTTAAAATTTAACTTGAGTTGTTTCCCGTGTTTTGGAAATTATGAGGTGATCTCAGTTTTTGGAGGCTTAAAATACCGTGTCCTAACTTGCTGGATGTGGTATTTTATTCCTTTGGAACGAGTGAATCTTAAAATCCAACTTGAGTTGTTTTGTGTGTTTTGAAAATCATGAGGTGATCTCAGTTTTTTTTGGAAGTTTAAAATATCGTGTCCTAACGTGCTGGATGTGGTATTTAATTCCTTTGGAACGAGTGAATCTTAACAAACTCGAATTGTGCACGTACTTTTAAAGGGATCGTATTTCAATGTTTTTTTTTAAATTTTCAACATTAGGACATAAATTAGTCAATTATGTACCAATTTTGGGCGTTACGAGAGTGCTAATCCTTCCTCGTACGTAACCGACTCCCGAACCCATTTCTTGATTTTTTTTTCGTAGGCCAAAACCCATATTTTAATAAAATGATTTATTAAGTGATCCGATCACACCTAAACTAAAAAGATTGGTGGTGACTCCTTAATTCATTTTTAAAGTCGATCCCCGTTTTTTTCAAACTTTTAAAAATGATTTTGACATAAATATTTCAAAAGTATGCATGCCTTAACACAATCTTTTCTTCTTCTTTTTTAAGCTCTGTACTTCCACCAACATTTTCTTCCATCTCCCTTTATTAATTCAAGTACTGAACAACATCTTAAAGCATTGAAACTCAACTTTCACAACCAATGAGACTATCAACAATATTTAATAGCAATTTGCTTTAATGATAAAGGTTCATATAATTTTCTTCTCAAAGGAAACAATATTTAATCCACCTTGCTTCATATTTCATGTAGAAGTTATTTTAGGGTCGGTGGTCTCTCTTTTGAAAATGGTAATACTCTTTTCATTAAGTCACCGTTTTCGCTTGTATGTGTTGATTAAAGTATGATTTTGGAGCTAACCCATTTGCGACCTCTTAATTTCTTACCTCATCCTCCACGTTAAACAGAATCAAATTTATAAAGTAAGTAACAGTTTAACTATATTAAACAAAATAGAAACTTAATTCGAAGATTACATGTTTTTAAAATTTATTTATGTCAAACAGTCGTTTTTAACATAAATATAAATTTATTTATTGTCATTTACTCGAATCCAACTAACATAGGTGTGGAAAGGAATGACGACCAAAGAACTTTCAATTTTCACCAAATGCATGCTTCAATTAATTAAACATATTAAATGGAGTGTGAAATGTGCCAAAGACTTATGCAGTTGCAGTATAGCACTGTGCAAATTTAAACACATGGTTCTGCCCCTGAGTTGGGAGACATGTGAGCTGTGAATCAATGTCTTAATTGCATCTCTGTATTTCACTCCGACTCTCTCTAAAGTCAATTACAGCTACTTCAAACCAACAATAAGAAGAATAAAAGGGTTTAATGGCTTCAAACTCTATCATCTCTCCATAAAAATTTGACGCGAGTATATATAAATTTAGAGAGTGAGTACTTCATGGGTGAATGTAGGGTTTTTAACTATTATCGGTACATTTTGGTATTGGTAAATTTTATGCTACATTTAGTAGGAGTATTCTTTTTTACACATGTTTTAGTATATAAATTAGCAATACATTAGCTTAATTGGTCTCATGACTTATTTTTAGCAAAGAGAAGGAAAATTTTCACTTATTTTTTGAAGTTGTCTCATTTTTTACAAAAAAATTTACTCATCTATCTAATCTTTATATCTATCTATTGTAATAAATAATGCACCCGCGAATATACATCAGTCAAGAGCCAAATGGGGCAAATCAACCTGTATAATTAGTACAAATCATAATTTTTATCAAAAACAAAAAATATAATTTGGGGTTATGATGATAAATTTAATACTATATTACAAACACTATATATATATATATTGAACGTAATATATTACTAATGAGTATAGATGAGAGATGTAAATTTAGATGTTAGGTTTTGTGAATCTCAAAAAAGAGAAAGACAAACACGTTTGAAAAACAAATGGATATATAGTGGAAGTGTGCAAAAAATAGGTACTTCTTTTTTGGTTTGTTTTAATAATAATCCGAAATTATTTTCAACCGTGTTCTTGAGTGAAGCTTTTTCCAGTCTCAACAATGGAGAAATCAAGTACATGTGAATGAAAACTAAAAAAAAAAAACACCAACTTTTCTTTTACTTTATTCAGTAATGCTTTTATATCAACCGTACGAAGAAAATGATGACAAATTATATAAACAAACAAACTAACAAACACGCCTCGTCGGTGGATTAACATGGCCAAGGCCAACGACAGGTTTAAAACATTTATAAATCACATAAACATTCGTTTAAAGTGTATGCGAGCATCATAATCATATGTGTGTATTTTTTTTGGTCCCCTCCCACCATCGCCACTAATGTTTTTCGATCACGATATTCGTATTGAACCCGCAAAAAGAAAATTCTCAAGGATGTATACGCGTAATATCAGTGTTTTTCTTCCAGCATTTTAGAGAAATTTGGACATGTAGTATATTGCCCTAATTGTGTTTATCAACAACGATATATGTTAAATTTTGATATTAGTCCTTATAGTTTACCCAAGTTATGGGTTTAGTTTTTGTATTTTTGTTTGATCATTTTAATTTCTATACTTTTAGAAATTGGTCAATTTTAGTCCATGTATTTTTCAATCCACTTGGTTAAATTCAATTATTAGTCATGTATTATGTGTACACTTATATTTTTAATCCATATTCTTTGGTTGTATCATTCTAAGTCTTTATACTTTTTCAGAATTTGAAATTTTAGTTTAGATGCAAATAGTAACCATTAATTAAATTTTTAGTAAGTAATATATAAAAATAATAAGTGATATGATATTACACATATAACGATATATTTATCGCTTCAGATTTTAGAAATAATAGAATTGTTTAATATATATTATTTGATGATGATTGGAATTTTAAAATAATAGAAAATACAAGTAGAAATTAAATCACTAAGTTTTAGAGAGTAAAGTGAGTAGTGGAGGTGAGGCATCGAATGGCCTACAACAGAAACTCCCACAATCAACAAGGACATCACGTTTTTCCTATAGTAACATGAAATAAAATTTTTACTACTTTTCGGTGTTTTGGAAACAAGAGGGAACCTTCATAATTTGAAACATATTTCACAACATTTGACATTGAAATTTCAACAAAATCCCATTTAGGTCCACATAAAAATTTTCTATTTCATACATTAATCCTTAAAAAGTGACAACTAATACATTTGGATTTCAAACCTTAAAGTTAACGATTATTTTCGAAATTTAGTCATATCTGAAATTGCAAAAATCAAAAGCTACACATAAACATGAGAGAGTGCTGTTTGACTGGAATTTCTCTGTTTTCAAGGTTTCAATGAGAAAACTCAAAATTCCAAATTCAAAGTTTGCTTTGCTTTAGCCTAAACTCCTTAATCCCTTTTTTTTATTATTATCAAATATATACCCTAACTTTCTGTTAATGTTTTGAAAAAGGAAAATAAAAGGAAATGAAGATATTGCTTTGTGAGTTTTGAAATTATCTATAGACAATTTCAAAACCAAAAACAAAAGACCAGAATATTTCTAGCATTAATCTATCTTTTTTGAGTTGTATAGTTTTTCCCAAACATGTGTGAAAGGAAAAAATTCCAATTTCGCATTATTTCTTTAAACTTATAATCTTATTTAAATTTAAAATGATTTAGTAAAAATATTATGCTCAAAAATGGGTTCAACAATAAAATAAACATAGTTAAAATATGATCTCAACTTGAATTCTAACATTCAGTGTCCAACTCAATTAACCTATTTTATGTTATTTATTTATGTTTAAAATTTTAATAAAGAAAATTATTTTAAATATTAATTTAAAATAACATAAAATTAATTGTTACATAATTTAAAAAAATAATATGGGTGAAATTATTTTCTTATTAATCAAAAAGTATAAAATGAATTTGAAGTAATAATTTATATTGGAGTAAATTTGGAGACACAAATTCAATCGAAACTAGAAATATATTTTTAAGTAATGGCATTGACATATGTTATAAAATGATATTTGCATTGGATGACCAACTTTATTTTGTTGATAAAAGCAAAGGTCCAAGGAATAATGAGATGTAATGGTATTGTTGGTGGAAGAATTTACCAAAGTCTTTAAAAAAAAATTGTAAATTTGAATATTATGTTACTTTAGGAAAAAGAAATAAAAGTTGGAAAAAAAGAAAAAAGGATGAGAGGTGAGGTGAGGTGAGGTGAGGCGAGGCAAACTAGTGTAGTGACCTCATATATGACATTGGAAACAAAAACTAAAACAAATAATAAAAATATCCAAAATTTTCTTAGTTTAGATTAAAATCTATAAAATAATTGTTGGTTAGAAAAAGGAATCGTAGTTCCCTTGACTTTATTTTTAACTCGTACACGAAAGTACTATGATTTGCCACAAAAGTCTAAATAAAATAACTAAAGTAAAAACATTGTCAACTAACAAAAGGGTCAGAACTGAAAATTTAAAAAAAAAAAAAAAAAAAAAAACTCACCACCATTACAAGAGGCAAAACCCAAAGGCTCTTTCCGTCAAATTCCTGTCAAATTGATCGACTTTTCTAAGAAAATACCCTACGATGGGGAAACAGTAATATTTGTTATTCTGTAATTATGGAATCAAGTATGGGTATTCCTTGGAATTTTTGGTCTATATATACTCATGCATCTGCAATCATCCCACTCAGGCCTTAGACTAACACTTTTTGCTGTTCCACAGTTTTAGCTAATCTTTCATTTTTCCGGATATCGTTTCCGTTTATTTATTCACAGTTTAATCTCAATGCACATCGGAATAAACTCGACTCTTCCCGCTCCAAACTTGCACGTCTTTCAACCCAGACGTGCAAGCTTCATGTGCAACAACTCAACTCTAAACCCAGTTGTTTTTTCATCAGCAGCACCATCGTCGACTCGGCAGCACCTATCCAACCTTGAGAAACTCCTCCAGAAAACAAACCAAACCGACCCAGAAGGAGTTGTGAAAGGATGCAGTAAAGGGTCGGCGGAGACTAAAGGTAAGGTTTTACTGGAAGGGCTTAATCTTTCGAGGATTTGGCCTGAAATGAGTGCCGCTGACGACATGTCTCCGCGTAATTTAATTAGGCTTCAGCGGCTTTTATCCAAAACCATGGAATATTCTCCAAGGAACAATCTCGGCTCTCGTTGGAGAGAGTATCACGGTTGCTATGATTGGTCTGGTTTGCTCGACCCGCTCGATGAGAATCTAAGGCGAGAAGTGGTCCGATATGGGGAATTTGTTCAGGCTGCTTACCATTGTTTCCATTCTAATCCCGCCATGTCAGCCGACGAGGCTCCCTTACCGAGACATGTGTCGTTGCCTGAACGGTCTTACAAGGTGACCAAGAGCCTTTATGCAACCTCATCGGTCGGTTTGCCGCAATGGGTGGACGACGTGGCTCCCAACCTTGGGTGGATGACTCAACGGTCTAGTTGGATGGGGTTCGTAGCGGTTTGTGATGATAAGAGGGAGATTCAACGCATGGGAAGGAGGGATATTGTCATTGCCTTACGAGGAACCGCTACGTGCTTGGAATGGACCGAGAATTTTAGGGCTCAACTGGTAGAGATCTCTGAATCCGATAACCCGACCCAAAAGGTTGGACGTGGATTCTTGAGCTTGCACAAAACACCCGGAGCTCACGTCCCTAGCTTGGCTGAATCAGTGGTTGATGAAGTGCAAAGGTTAACTGAAATGTTCAAAGGAGAAAACCTTAGCATTACAATCACTGGGCATAGCCTTGGTGCGGCACTGTCTCTTTTAGTTGCCGATGAAATAAGTTCATGTGCGCCTCAAGTGCCCCCGATCGCTGTGTTTTCCTTTGGAGGACCTCGAGTAGGTAATAAAGGTTTTGCAGATCGACTTAATGAGAAAAACATTAAGGTGTTACGAATAGTAAACAATCAAGATTTAATCACAAAAGTTCCAGGTGTATTCATTGACGAAGGATTCAAACAAGATCCAGATAAACCTAAAGAAGAACAAAGAAATGAAAGTTTTGCTAGAGTGTTCAACATGCTTGAAAACAACAATCCATGGGCATACTCCCATGTCGGTACAGAACTAAAGGTTGACACTAAAATGTCGCCTTATCTAAAACCAAATGCTGACGTGGCATGTTGTCATGATTTGGAAGCTTACCTACACCTGGTGGATGGATTCCTATCAATGGAATGCCCCTTTAGATCAAATGCGAAGAGAAGTTTAGCTAAATTGATTGACAACCAAAAATCAAATGTGAAACAATTGTACACTCACGAAGCCTTGAGCTTGAACCTTGAAAGAAGGGATAGCTTTAGCATCTCTATGATTAGTTGTTTGCCTAGTCCCTCTCGATGAGCTAAGCATTGCATATATGATAGCAAAATTGTAATGTAAAAAAGAAATTGCAAATAAATGAAAAATGGTGCTCAAATTGCCTTGTCTAGCTCGAAAGGACCTTCCCTTGATACAAAAGGAAATCTTTAATAATTCTTAATTAATTTTAATTAAACCAAAGTGTCAAAACTATGATAATATATGTAGATATAAATAATGGATGTTTGAGAATAGTAAATTATGAATAAAATAATTTAATATGTAATACTATAAAAAAGAAAACCAAGAATATAAGTAACTAAATCTCAAATATTGGAAAAGGGTTGAGATAAATTATTGTGTAAAATTATAAGCTTTATCCTACTTCAAGCTGCAGATCCTTTAAGGAGTATGAAAATCTTGAGGCAGCTTTATTATTAATGTTACTCATGCCTTTTGTTTTTTTTTTCTTCCTTCTCCGAGAGATCCAATGAGTCAATTTCATCGACAGCTCTTTCATTTTTATTTCTTTAAATGTTGTATTTAATTTCAAAAAGAAAAATGTTTGTGGTTGTTTTTTATTTTTTCAAAAGTTTTAAATCATAAAAGTTAGGTCCAAAAGTATCTTTGGACGCAAGAATTTTGGGTTGTGAATTTCTCAAAATATTTTTGGTTGATTAATAATTTTTTGGTTTGCATGCAGGTTATGTTTGTAGGAGAGGGAAAATCGAATCGACTTTGCTATGGTATCTTCGAGATTTTCTATTACAATATTATTATAAGATATTATCTGTTAGGATATATTTATATATGTCTAAAAGATATATAGTAATATATAATTTTTTAAAAGGTAATATCTTATAATAATATTTTTTAACATTTTCTCATTGACAATAAAGTTATTTTTAGCATATATATTACGAAAATTTTGACTATTTTATGTCTTTTTAAAAAGTTTACACTAAATTGAATTTGGATTTTAGACTTATGAAAGAATCTCACATTTTTATTATTTTATTTTTATAAATAATATTATTAGATATGAATATGTTAGATACTTGCAACTCACTTGATTGGTGAAGGTGAAATTGTATCTCTCTTTAAAAAACATATTTTTTTATCATTGCATAAAATTACACAAAAAATATTTTGCTACGAATGAACAAGATATTGGAGAATTGTCTATTCATAAAATCATAATTATGATACATGCCTTTTCCATATAACAAGGGAATATTTTGTTACAATAGAAGCAAAAATGATGTGGATTATTAAAGAATCGAAGCCGATTTGCTTTATTAAAAAAAATATCAATGAACTTCTATGAAATGGTTTCACGAGATTCAACCAATTGTTTTGATCATGTGATATCATCGAGAAATAAGAATCCATGTTATCAAAAGATTTATTGCGATTATTTCTAGTATGGAATGAGTCAATCATCCACTTTGATATCTTACTAATCAAAAATGGTGATATTATTCTTACATTAATAAAAACTTTTCGATTTTTGAAAAGTATTATAATCATACAATAACAAAAATTTCAACCATTTAAAACCTATATTGTAAATTCATAGAAAGAGATGAATTAAAGCGTTTCTTCCAAAATTACAAAATTTAATATAAATTATAACTAAATGAAACTCAGAAAAGTAGTCTAGAACTGAATTAAGTACTTATAAAAGTCCAAGATCAAAAGAACACTACAGTTGGGTAGGAGAATGATTTAAGTAACTACCCCAATTTGTTAAGAAAATTCCACCCATTCATTTCTTCTACTCACCATCCAATGCTATGCAACATCTTAACACATCAATTCTCACTATTTTCGACTCGACCTTGGGTTGTAGGTTTTGACTGAGCATGTTGATCATTAATATTAAAAAAAAAGGAAAAAGTTGTATCTATGTAAGTTTTCTTCATGAATTTTCCCTTAAATTGGTTTATTTATAAGATTATTATTTTATTCATAAAAAATTATTTTAATAAATAAATTTTATATTAAAAATGAAAAAAATCATTTATTTATAAATATTTTTATAATTTTTTGTATTTTATTAAAAATAAAATTTTAAATAAGAATTAAGACTATAAATTGACAGAATGTGTAATGTTAAGAGTTAAATTTGTTGTTGTTGTTTTTTTTTTAATTTAGAATTAACTTGATAGAATCCGTAAACATTAGAGGCTTAACATGTTATTATGCCAATAAAAATATCATTACTAGTGATTTTAACAGAGTGATCAAAATATTAAATTTTAATAACGTTAGTGACTAAAAAAAAATTAAACTTAAATAACCAAAACAAAAATCACAGTCATTATTTTTATAATTTACCTTTTCTTCTTGTAGGTTTTTTCGTGGTAAGGCATGTTTAAAAAAAAAAATTATCTGGGTCATATGCTAAATAATTCTCAAGTCGTCGCCATCAAATTGAAAAAAAGGAAAAAAGTTTAAAGCAATTCCATAATTCATAACTAAAAAACAATAGTGGAAATTATTAATAGAGAAAGAAAATTATAGATGCAGTTGAAAGAAAATGATGTAACGAAACCATTGTCATCGAATTGTAACAAAGACCTAGTCATTTAGCGCGACGGTGAGAAGCTTACATTTTTTATCCATAATAAAGAGAAAAGGTTTGCAAGTTTCTCCCCACACACCGTGCACGTGCATTTTTGTTACATAACATGAGCTCTATACCCGGGCTCCGTCCCTGTTAAGTGAAAGGAAACGCTACGCCTTCGTGAGTTAACTCGTTCCTCCAAGACAAAGCTAGTGAATACTTTCGGTTACATATGACTTATGCTTTCGTGAGTTAACTTGTCCCTCCGCATAGGCATAAGTAAATGTAATCCTCTAATTGATCTCGTAAGCCTATGATGGGCCATGACCGAGGCTCAGACTAATCTTAGTAGATGACAAGGCAGACGATTGAGTACCCATCTAGAACCAAAACCGCATATAGTGAACCATGCGAGCCATCCAACTAGAGCCATGCCGAACCTCCGCTCGTTTAGTAGTCACCGAAATAAGTACACGGGAAAAGCACATCTTACCTTCTATTTCTTTTACATTTGTGCTTTCTAAGCAAGGGAATCGAGTCCACTGGACCAAGTAGCTTAATTTGTTAGATTTTCCACAGTTTTTCTCTGTTTATATGTGTTGCGCTAACCAAGGTCGTTTGTCTGTATTTCTATTTTTCATCATGCATCGAAGGCATCTTGTTAGGAAGGTGTTGATTAGAGATTGGTTGCCAAAAACGGGTTTCTAATGCAGGAGTCAATTGTACGAGTGACCGAAATATTGTGTAATAGACTCCTTTGATTAAGGAAATGCCTAAATAGGGGCTATCTTGAAATTAACACCAAATTTTTGCATATTCATTCATGACTGACATTCATTTGACATTCATGCATTCATTCATGCATCCATTCATTCATTGCATATCCCATACTCGTTCGCTAAGGTTAAAACGTACAATTCGCAGTTGCAATACCACAAGACTGGAACCACATCATTCGTATAGAACGCGCCGAAAAACTAGAGTAATGGAGGCTGAATTCAATGAAAGGATTGCAAGAATGGAGAGAATCCAAAAGGAATTACAAGAGCAGTTAGCTAGGTCACAGCAAAAGATTAGAGACTTAATGGTGAGATCACGAGAAGAATCGCTCGAACAGAAGGATCAAATGGCCAAGATGATGGAGATGATGTCAGCTTTAGTTAAAGGAAAGGGACCCATGCAGAGCCCTGACATCGAGGAATCTCGGTCAAGAGTTAATCACAATCAAGACCCGCTCTATCCTCCCAGATTCACTCCACCACACGTCCGCGCAGCACATAGAGGGTACACCCAAGGAGAACCCACAGACTCAGAGCAACGGCCGGTGCCTCATACTCATTTAGGGCAAAGAATATTCATATCAAATTCTGGGGCTAATCATGCTAATCCAATTGTTCCAGATTTGGACGATCCAGCGAAAATAGCCAGGTTGAGAACGGACGATCGCGAGGCTCAAGAGAAGTATAGGAGCTTAGAGGAAAGACTCAAAGCAATAGAGGGTACTGAAGCCTTCTCTGCACTAAGTGTCAAAGAGCTTAGTTTGGTGCCCGATCTAGTTTTGCCTCCGAAGTTCAAGGTGCCTGGTTTCGAAAAATACGATGGCACGAGATGTCCAAAGGCGCATCTTGTCATGTTTTGTCGAAAAATGACTGGTTACGTGAATGAAGACCAGCTACTCATTCATTATTTTCAGGATAGTCTAGTAGGATCGGCTCTTCGGTGGTACAACCAGCTTAGTAGGGAAATGATCCGATCTTGGAAGGACTTGGCATCAGCATTCTGTGAGCAATACAAGCATGTATCGAATATGGTACCAGACCGGATGACTTTGCAAATGATGGAGAAAAGGCCGTCAGAAACTTTTAGACAAGATTGCAGAGATGGAGGGATGTCTCACCAAGTGGAACCCCCACTAACAAAAACGGAGATAACCGTTCTTTTCATCAACACTTTGAAAGCACCGTTTTACGACAAACTAGTGGGAAGTGCTACGAAAGACTTTGCGGATATTGTAATATCTGGTGAGCTTATAGAGAATGCTTTCAAAAGCAGTAGAATGGAAGGTCAAGAAAGTTCAAGAAGGGCAGCGCCCATGAAGAAGAAAGAACCAGAAACCCACATGGTGGGAATGGGAAGCCGTTATGCCCCTAACCCATATTCAAACCAACCCCGACCTCAAAATTATCCACCTCCAAATTTCTATTACCCTCCTCAAACCTCTTACTACCAAACACCGCCTCCTTACTCTTCTTACCCCGTTTACGCCACAAGTAACTCGAGACCAACCGCCACATTCCCACAAAATACAATACTCACCCAAGGTCAACCCAAAAACAAGCAAAGGCCAGCAAAACCCAATTCCGAGAGACTACAATTTACCCCTATTCCTGTGTTATATGGGGACCTGTACCTAAAACTTTTGGAGAAGCAATTGATATCCCTGTATTATATGACACCATTGAGGCCCCCATACCCGAAATGGTATGACCCAAACGCTAGTTGTGCATACCATGCGGGAAACCAGGGACATTCCACGGAAAATTGCCTAGCCTTTAAAAGGAAAGTTCAAGGACTAATTGATGCGGGTATCCTACGATTCGATAGTGCCAGTAATGCAACTGGGAACCCGTTCCCTAACCATACTGAAGGGAATGTGAACACAGTGAGGAAAGAAGATGAATGGCAAGTCAGAAGATGTGTTTCAGAAATAAGGACGCCTCTGTAGAAAATCTGGGAGGTACTGGTTAAGAATAGATTGCTCTGTCGCCCCTACGATAATCTCAGAAAAGAATGTCAGATTTTTTGTGATTTTCATGGAATTGTAGGGCACGACATTCAATCATGCGAGGAATTTAAAAGGTTACTGCAAGACCGGATAGATAATAAGGAGATTAAGATCGTTAATGAAGGAGAGGACAATGAGAAAGAAGTATGTACCTCCGACAATCAATCGTCAGGTTGTCCGTATAGCACCGATCGACCATTCGTAATTTATTACGATGCAAGGAAGGAACCTGTGAAACCAAAAATGATAATTGAAGTACCGTCTCCTTTCCCTTACAAGGACAATAAAGCAGTACCATGGAAATATGACGTTAATATCGTCACACCTGAAGATGAAAAACCCAAAGCCATGACTGGAAGCGTCGGGGAAGTAGGTATACAATATCAATGGTCTTCCCGGAGTTGGCGGTACTAGCACTAGAGGACTAGATAAATATTGTTTTATCTTATCAAAGGCCACCTAGCATTCCTCATTCTATTCTCCAAGGTTATGTTTTCGAAGAAGCCGAAAGATTGGGTCGCATTGGTTGGTAAGTTGAGCGATGAATCGGGCGATGTAGTTTAACCTCCCTAAAAATCCTCTGACTTCCTTTGGCGTGCGCGGAGGTGGTAACTCTTGAATAGCTTTTATTTTATCTGGATCAACCTCGATACCTTTTTCACTGACAATGAAGCCCAGCAATTTTCCCGAGGTAGCCCTAAACGTACGTTTGGCCGGATTGAGCTTTAGCTGGAACTTTCTCAGTCTGTCGAACAATTTCTTCAGGTTCACTACATGCTCCTCTTCCCCTCGGGATTTAGCAATCATATCGTCGACGTAGACCTCTACTTCTTTATGCATCATGTCATGGAATAACGTCACCATAGCCCTCTGATATGTTGCCCCAGCATTCTTTAACCCAAATGGCATCACCTTGTAGCAGAATATTCCCCACATTATTACGAAGGTAGTTTTTTCCATATCCTCAAGGGCCATCTTGATCTGATTATACCCCGAGAATCCGTCCATGAAAGAAAACAATGAATGTTTTGCTGTGTTATCCACCAACGTATCAATGTGTGGTAAGGGAAAATTATCTTTAGGACTTGCTCGATTCAAGTCACGATAATCCATGCACATTCGTACTTTACCGTCTTTCTTTGGCACCGGGACTATATTAGCCACCCATTCTGGATATTTAGAGGCTTGTAGGAACCCAGCATTAAATTGCTTCTTGACTTCCTCTTTTATCTTCAACAACATCTCAGGCCTCATCCGTCTTAGCTTTTGTTGAATGGGCTTGCATTCTGGCTTTAATGGGAGCTTATGGACCACTACATCTTCATCCAATCTCGGCATGTCTGATATGACCATGCGAATACATCTTTGTACTCATGAGCAAAGCAATCAAATTATGCCCGGTGCCCCTCAAATAGAAGTCTCAATCTTCACTTCTTGCTTCCTTTCTTCAGTTCCCAGATTTATTGTTTCAACAGATTCTTGATGAGGCAAAATCTGTTTATCCTCTTGTTCCACTATTCTTAGCAAGTCAGGAGACGAGACATAGCCTTCAGCATTTTCTTCGGCTTCGAATTCTCCTAAACAAACAACCTTCTCAAAATCGATTTCAGGACTCGTAACGGGTTTATTCATGTTGTTGACATCTGAGTACCAGAAAGTTGAATGAAAAAGGAAACTATAGAGGGGCATCCAAACGAAATGTTATGGTATGGCATGAGGCAAATGTAAGGACAGGCTATGAAATGATAAAATGATTATTAAATTAGTGGTAATGCGAAAGATCATGACAAAATGCATCTTCATTGATATTCATGATAAAGAGCGAATGCAAGCTCTTACAAAAGAATTCTATTATATCTAAGGACACAATAGAATGTTAATGTTTGAGCATTCCTCTGAAGATTTATAAACTACAAGAAGGTCCTCGGCAGTCCAATTGTTCAACATAAATCCCGGGGGACAAAGGCGTATCCTCGAGACATCTTTACTTGTGTCAGCTCCTTTGTCAATGACATTTATACTGATGTTCTGAAAACCCTTTTCGATCATTAACATTGTGTCTTGTGCATTATCCTGCCTCGGGTATATCATTCCCGCAGACGTAAATGTTCTTGACAAAGGAGGGAATTCCATAGGCTCCCATTCTGGTTCTCGGCCTAAGGTTCTCGCGATCCTTCTTTCCTGATCTTTCTTCCACTGTCTTCTTCTTTGATGCATGTCCGGCTGGAAACCTAAACCGTATCGAGCCTTGTGGTGCACTGGCTTTAGAACCCTGACTATTCCTTGCAAATATCTCCCTAAACCTTTTCTCGCTCGAGCTCCCCTTCCTACAGTCAGTTTGACACATATCCTGGTATTTCTTGACAATTTTGGCGCGGGAATTCTATTTCCCTCAGCGACGAATGTGGCATTGACAAATTCAAGAGATCGGAAGGAACATTCTACTGCGTCTTTGCTTACTTCAAGGTATGGCGCATCAGCAAAGATAGATGCGACAATGTCTTCTTCTCGACGAAAGGACCAAACAAACATCCATGATAAATTTCACCTTTTGATGGAGGGATGATGGGACTGCTCCAGCAGAATGGATCCAAGGTCTTCCCAAGAGACAATTATATGATGGTGTGATGTCCATGACTTGAAACTCAGCATCGTATATGTAGGGACCCACTTCTAGAATGATCTCGATTTTTTCCATAACTTCTCGTCTTGTTCCATCGAATGCCCTTACTGTAGAATGGCAGGGCCTTAGATAGGATAAATCTATCGGAATCCTGGAAAGTGTGGCCAAAGGCATGACATTGAGTACCGATCCATTGTCGATGAGCACGTTCGGTATTATATAGCCCTTACAACGGGTTGTGATATGCAATGCTTTCACTGAGCCTCTACCATTGGGCGGTATTTCATCGTCACTAAAAGAAATAAAATTATCCGCATTCAAGTTGTTCATCCATCTATCCAGTTTTTCAACAGATACATTGTTTGCCACATAAGCTTGATTTAACACTTTCAGCAGAGTGTTCCGGTGTGGTTCTGAATTCAACAGTAGAGATAATATCGAGATTCGCGCTGGCTGCTTACTCAATTGTTCTACCACGTTGTACTCACTGTGCTTGATAAATTTTAAGAATTCTTGTGCTTCTTCCTCGTCCACATGCTTTTTAGCTTCTTGTTCAGGCACAGTTTCATGCTCATCTCTGGTCACGTGCATCGGTGCTTTTCCTTTCTGTTTCAAGTCACTGTTCTTATGGTGCATCGAACGCATCGGGGCATGGGATTGGAGCAGTCTTAGTATCGCCAGAAGGGAACCATTACCCACTCACTGCCAGGTTGAACTTCTTCTGTACTAATAATATAGCGGAATATAAGGCATGCATCATGGGACTTCGTGCAGCTATTGAACGAAACGTCAAAACTTTAGAGGTATACGGAGACTCAGCCTTGGTGATTTACCAAATCTGTGGAGATTGGGAAGTGAGAGACTCAAAATTGGTTAAATACAGAGATTTAGTGGCAGAGTTGATTAAAGAATTCGAAGAAATAACTTTTAATTACTTCCCACGAGAAGAAAACAAATTGGCTGATGCCCTGGCCACTTTGGCTTCAATGTTCAAAGCAAACAGGGAAACAGAAATAATGCCTCTTCAAATGAGTATATATGAAGTCCCTGCACATTGTTTCAGCATTGAGAAAGAGACAGATGGACGGCCATGGTTCCATGATGTCTTAGAATATATCAAGAATCAAAAGTATCCCAAACAAGCAAACGAGAACGACAAAAGAACAATCAGAAGAATGGCAGCGGGATTCGTTCTTGATGGGGACATCCTGTACAAAAGAGGAAAAGATCAGGTGCTCTTGAGATGCATAGATGCTGTTGAAGCCAGAAAAATACTTAAGGATGTCCATGAGGGAATTTGCGGGACACATGCTAATGGTTTCACTATGGCCAGGAAGATTATGAGACTCGGATATTACTGGCTGACGATGGAAAGTGACTGCATTAATTTCGCACGAAAATGCCACAAGTGTCAAATTTATGGTGATAAAATTCATGTAGCCCCTTTGCCCCTTCACGTCATGACTTCTCCGTGACCTTTTTCTATGTGGGGCATGGATGTTATAGGGCCAATTTCCCCAAAAGCTTTTAATGGACACCGATTCATTTTTGTGGTCATTGATTATTTCACAAAATGAATAGAAGCCACTTCGTTTGCCAACGTGACGAAGACTGCAGTTTGCAGGTTTTTGAAAAAGGAAATCATTTGTCGATATGGTTTGCCTGAAAGAATCATTTCAGATAATGCCTTGAATTTGAACAACAAGATGATGAAAGAAGTGTGTGAGCAATTCCAAATAAAGCATCATAACTCCTCGCCTTATCGCCCAAAGATGAATGGAGCTGTTGAAGCGGCCAATAAGAATATTAAGAAGATTATTGGAAAAATGACCGAGACATAAAGACTGGCACGAGAAGCTACCATTTGCTTTGTATGCATATCGCACATCTGTACGGACATCTACAGGGGCAACTCCTTTCTCTTTGGTCTATGGAATGGAAGCTGTGCTACCTATCGAAGTTGAGATCCCCTCTCTACGAGTCTTAATGGAATCGAAACTAGAAGAAGCAGAATGGGTTCGAGCTCGATATGATCAATTAAACCTCATCGAAGAAAAACGTCTAAAGGCAATTTGTCACGGACAGATGTATCAGAAGAGAATGATCGCAGCCCATGACAAGAAAGTACGGCCAAGAGAATTCCATGAATGAGAACTTGTGCTGAGAAAGATTCTCCCAATACAAAAGGACTTCCGAGAAAAATGGGCCCCAAATTGGGAAGGACTATACACCGTAAAGAAAGCATTCTCGGGTGGAGCTTTGATTCTCACTGAGATGGATGGGAAGGAGTTACCAAATCCAGTGAATTCAGATGCTGTAAAGAAATATTATGCTTAAAAAAAGGAAAATCAAGATGAAAACCCGAAAAAAGGCATCTTAAAAAAAAAGAAAAAAGAAAAAGAGAGAGGGATCAATGTGAAAACCCGAAAAGGGCGTCTTGATTAACACAAAAGATTAGGATGAAAACCCGAAAGGGCGTCCTAATGAAACAAACACTGGGCTTAAAGAGCAAGGCATTTTGAACAGTGGGTCAAACAACGAGACTACAGCATTTGAAGCATTTTTGGAAAGCTCGAAATCTTCTACGCAAGAAGCCATGCTCGAAAAGATTCTAGATGAAGGAACGTGGAAGAGTTCATGTATTGAATATCTAGAGCATTTGCATTCATTGAAATGTAACCCATTTTCTCTTTATGACATTTTTTTTACTATTCGTAGTTAACTTTCTTTGTTTGCTACATTTGAAATGAATAAATGCGAGGTATCCTTTTATCCCTACCTGACCATTTTTTCGTGCATCTCATTATGTGGTTACATGATAAATAGTGAAATGACATACTCTAAACAAAAGAAATGTTAAACATTACCCGGGTAAGAATTTGATAAGTACAAGAGCCTCAACGCAAGGACAAAGCTCAACCAGGGGCAAAAGAGTAATATCTGGGAAATACAGATTATTCATGAAGCTTGAGGACGGGTACAGAGCCTGAAGAGAAAGTCAAGAGTCAAAGCAATGAACACAGATCATCACGAAAATCGTGACGAAAAAGGGATATATGACAAACATGCCTAAAGCTCATAGCATAATCATGTAGGCATTTACAACAAACATGTGCATATCATGATAATATCATGCATGACATATACAGGTACTCTAGTAGAGTAAGAGGATGTGATGATAGCTGAAAAGACGCATGAGTTCCTCCAGATGACATGTTTTGGTATTCTGATGTTTTTATTTCTGTTTCAAAAAAATCAACTCATATTGCGAGAGGTGAGTTGAGCCTCAAGACACATTGAGGTATTTTCAATTTTTGTCTTTCAAAAAATCAACTCATACTGCGAGAGGTAAGTTGAGCCTCAAGGCACGTTGAGGTAATTTCAATTTCGCTTTTAAATTTATATTTTTCAAAAAATCAACTCATATTATGAGAGGTGAGTTGAGCCTCGTGACACTGCCGAGGTAATTTCAATTTCTTGTAAAAAAAATCAACTCATATTATGAGAAATGAGTTGAGCCTCAAAACATGCTGAGGTATTTTCAATTTTTGTCTTTCAAAAAATCAACTCATACTGCGAGAGGTAAGTTGAGCCTCAAGGCACGTTGAGTTAATTTCAATTTCTACTTTTAAATTTATATTTTTCAAAAAAAAATTCAACTCATATTGCGAGAGGTGAGTTTAGCCTCAGGACACGCTAAGGTAATTTCAATTTCATTGTAAAAAAATCAACTCATATTATGAGAAATGAGTTGAGCCTCAAGACATGCCGAGGTATTTTCAATTTCATCTTTCAAAAAAAATCAACTCATATTGCGAGAGGTGAGTTGAGCCTCGGACACGCCGAGGTAATTTCAAATTGTTTTCAAAATTCAACTCATATTATGAGAAATGAGTTGAGCCTCAAGACACGTTGAGGTATTTTCAATTTCTGCTTTCAAAAAATCAACTTATATTGTGAGAGGTGAGTTGAGCCTCGGTTCACATGCCGAGGTATTTTCAATTTCTCTTTCAAAAAATCAACTCATATTGCGAGAGGTGAGTTGAGCTTGAGATCACACACTATGGTATTTTTTCAATTTATATTGCGAAAGGTGAGTTGAGCTTTTAATTTCTCGAGAGGTGAGTTGAGCCTCGAGTCACATGTTGAGGTATTTTCAAAATCGCTTTTCAAGATAAGTTTCAAAAATCAACTCATATTGCGAGAGGTGAGTTGAGCCTTGGCTCACACGCTGAGCTATTTTCAATTTCTGTTTTTAATGTCTGTTTTTATAAAGTCAATTCATATTGCGAAAAATAAGTTGAGCTTAAGATCACATGCCGAGTAGAGAATAAAGATTGAAGTTGATTGAAGACGTCAGATTCTGTCTCCTTAAAGTTGCAGTGGAGTTGATCGAGGGCATCAGATCTTGCCTTTCTGAAGTTACAGAAGAAAAGACCACAAACCTTATCTCACTAAAGCGATAGAAGAGCAAATTGAAGTTGTAGATCTCACCTTTCTGAAGTTACAGCGAATTAGATCGAAGCCATAAATTTCATATCCTTGAAGTTACATTAGAATAGATTGAAGCTACAAGGCGTATATCATAAGATGCAGTGGAGTGAACCAAAGTTACAAGATGCGGTAGACTAAAAAGGGACTAACTAAACAAGAAGAGTTCCAAAGCAAGTCAAGACCTAGCAAGACCGGGCAAATTTGGTCTTCCTTGAAAGTCTTTGCTCTATTCCCGTTGCACGACAATGAGCAAAGAGGGGCAGCTGTAGAAGCCCAAATTGTCTGGGCCCGATTACATCAAAACCCAACCAAACCTCTAAACCCACTAAAACCCTTAACCCATGACCCATTTACATCTACCCAAACCCATTACAAAACCCAAATATTAAATCCAATTCAAAAGCCCATTAAGCCCCCCCCAAAAAAAAACAACCCTAGCCACCTAGCCACTTTCCCACTTGCCCCATTTTTGATATCCATTGTCTACCACCATCACCTACAAAATAGAAAAAGAAATAATAGAAAATCATGTAAAAGATGGCTATAAAAAGCCATTCAAAAATCATGTAAAAGGGGGGGGATTTTACAAAGATTGAAAAAGGAGACAAACACAAAAATCCCTTCAAATTTTGAACACAAAAGAAACATCAATAAAAATGTTGCATTTTTTCTTTTTTTCCTCTTCTTTCGAATCTTTTTTCTTTCTTTTTTTGTGTTGTTTTTTTTTCTTTCTTTATATATACATATATTGTTAAGAAAAAAAATTTTACCTTTTCCGACCACCGTGGTGGTGGCCGACAAAGCACGGCACGACGATCCACGGTGACCCCCCCTTGGCCGGATTTCCTTTCCCCCCTCCCTTCTCTCTTCTTTCTCCCTTTTTTTTTTTTCTCTCTTCAAAATGATTTTTTTGTCAAAAATTGGCCTTAAAGTATGTAGCGCTTTGCGATTTAGTCCCTCTTGCTATGTTATGTTTTGAGGGAGGATTAATTATGCTTTTGGTCCCCACGCTTTTATCGCTTCTAATAGGTCCTTTCTCCTTTATATTTTTAAAAAATTAGCCCCAAAGTTTTGATTTTAATCCAATTTTGGTCCTTTTTCATTTATTTTTCGTATTTACCTTGGATTTCATATTATTTTGCTATTTAATTCACTTTAAATATTAATCATGTTATATATGTAATATTGTTATCACTATTATTTTTATATATTGTTATTATTATATTATATTTAGCTATATATATATATTCTTTATGTTTCGTTTCTTACTATTATATGCATATATATCTATTATTATATTTATTATTAATATTGTTAGCATTAGTACTTTTACTTAATGTGTATATAGATATACATGTACATATTAATAGTTTTTTATCATATGTGTATATTGTATATATTATATTTATATTATGTATATATTTTTATGTACGTTTCCTAATATTTTCTTTTATTGTAGATATTATTATTATTATTACATACTTTTATTATATGCCTATATATATATATATATGTATATTTTTTGTACATATTATTATTTTATATTATTATTACCAAATATATCATTTTTCCTATTTTATTATTAGTACATTATTTGTTTTATTTTTATTTTTGTAAATATCATTATTATTGTTATTCTAATATTCTAGTATTTCATGTTAATATTTTCATTAATGATATCATTTTTTTGCGTCCTTCATCTATTTTTAATTTCTCACTTTAGGAATATTTTTTCTCATGTTTTAATTAATTTCAAAAATAAGGCAATGTACCGATTTAATATTAAGCCATCGATTTCATCGCTATGTTGGGTGAAATTAAATCGGCTTGTGTTAAAAAACGGACACCCTTTCTAAAAAAAATCGAAAACTAAAATTCTCATTTTTCAATCGGATCACGATTAAATATTATATTGAACTCGTATTTTTAAAAATCAAGTCAACACATGTTTATGAGATACCAATTTTGGGCGTCGCGAGGGTGCTAATACCTTCCTCACAGAATCGACTCGAACCCCAATTTTTCTCTCGGACTTTCACGTAGACCTAAATTTGGCCTTCTTTTTGTTTTAAAATAATTAGGTGTCCGATCACACCTATAAAAAAGGATCGGTGGCGACTCCCTTTGTTAATAAAATCGAAAGTTGATTTTCAAATGTTTAATAAAATCGCCACAATTAGCGACCAATCGAAACTAAAATTAATTTTTGCGTCGCTACAGCTCCATTATGTTATGTGAATAAAAATATAGGTAATTTACTTAACCCCTAATTTTATTTAGTTTTACATTTCAAATCTAGCTAATAAAAATATTACTAAATTTCTACGCATAAAATTCCTATTCATACCAAACTTGAATCAGATATCCTATATATTAAACTAATAATATTGAAAGAACCTTGGCCATATGCTAAATAATTCTAAAGCCATCGCCCTCAAATTAAATAATAATAAGTTTCAAGTATTAGGACATGGAAATAATGTCCGCTTATTGCCTCCAACAATTCTATCTGCATGAAGTATTCCAACTTACGTTGAAAATACTTGTGAAGTATATCTGGACTAAATGTTTTTTTTTTAAATGAATTAATTTATTTCTTATACTAATAAAACGAATTAAATAAGATCAAATTTTAATAGAGTTAATATTTATTGTTTAAAAATAAGGGTAAATTACACCAACAATCACTCTCTGACAAAATAGTCATTCAGGTTTCAATTCAGTCACTCAACTTTCAAAAAATAACAAAATAGTCCTTTTAATCACTCTTCGGGGTAACTGACAAAATAGTCACTCAGGTTTCAATTCAGTCACTCAACTTTCGAAAAATAACAAAATAGTCCTTTTAATCACTCTTCTTTAGCTAGATTCACTAGAACTAAGTACCTCAACCTTGTCCATGCTAAAATGGAGTGTTCCTTTTTCGGGAACTTGAACCAAAGGAAGCTAGTTACCTCCAGTAGGTTCCCACATGCGGCTTTTTTCACAACTTTTGTAGAGATATCTAGGAGGTTTTGGCTCTTGCATTGCTTGGGAATTTCAATGCGTGAACAAATTTCAATCTTTCAGGTAAAGAAAGATTGTAGCTTCTCGGAGATTTACATGGAAAATGTGACTAAAGAATCACTTTTATCGGGCGAAATCAACGATGGCAATGTTGACATTAGGGTCAGTTTCACTATTGTTCTAGGGTTTAAGATTGGTGCAACTGTGATACAAAGTTAAGTTTATTTGTCTCTAGTGATTACTTTTCCGGTCAGTAGATAGGCAATGAACTTGTTGTTGAGGACGGAAAAGTTAACTTCAATATCGACGAGGTCAATAGCTATGGTGGGAACCTCAGCAATCATGATGCAGTAGAGGGCGTTGGCCATGGAGGCGTCGGCGTTGTAGAAGCGTAGTCGTCTTTGAGTTCCTAGATTTTGACCCTTGGGAATCGCTAGTACGAAGCTCCTCCATTTTCTCTTCTTCTTTTCTTCTTCTTCTCCATTTCTTTTCCTATTCTTCTTTTTACCTAAATTAATAATCTTTTCTTTTCTTTTTGACCCTTTAACTACTCGTCTAACGTGGCAAGTTAATTGGCCACATCAGCTATCCCGTTAAGCCTATGACGGAAAATGTTAATGAGTGACTGATTTCTCACTTTTCAATAACATTAGTGACTATTTTATTATTTTCGAAAGTTGAGTGACTGTTGGTGTAATTTACCCTAATTTATTTTTCATTTGCAGTTCAATTCCCAATAAAATAATATCATAAAAAGCTTTCAAAATATAACTTCGTTAAACAGTAAATGATAACATTATTCAAATCTGACCTTATTTGATTCTTTTTAATAGTAAAAGGATTAAATTGATTGATTTAATAATAGAATAATTAGTTCCCAAATTTTGAGTCCCTCCAACAACCCCTAATCGGGCCCAAAAATTGGCCAAAAATGCCCACATATCCCCAAAAACTAGTTCTGTGGTCCAAACGGCTTACCCACACGGTTTGCAAAGTTTCACAGGATCGTGTGGAGCACACGGCCAAGCCACATGGGCTGCAAAATCACACACAGCTATATGACACAAGGCAGTTTTGAAAAACAACCCAGTTTTGTCATTTTTTCGAATTTTCGACGAGCCTTTCGGGTTATATCACACACATGATTGCCGATTTGAAAACCCACATGACTATTGCACTCCGAAAGCTACAATCATTCATCAAATCTCACAAATTAACTATCGAAACCATATAAAAATAACATTATAACTCAACTTTCAACCCCTCATATGAAATTCAAACACTTACTTCTTTGAAAAATGTCGAAAACTGTAACTATCCTGTTGGAAAATTCTTTTTTTCGCACCTTTCACCTAATCAAAAGTCAAAATATACTAATCAAAACTTTGAATGTAAAATATACCAACAATCTCACTTTGCCCAAAAACTAACTAGAACTAGAACGATAACGAAAAACCAAAAGAGTATTCAAACGAAACTTACACTAAGAATGGAATACGATCCAAGCAACTGAACCAATGGCAGTATTCAAGAATAGTCCAAAAAGAAGGAAAAGAAATCAAGAAAGAAGGGAGCAAAGAATAACAATTTCGGCAATCAAGGAGAAAAGAAAAAAAAAGTGATATGGGTGGTTGTATGAACCTAGAGGTAAGCAAACAAATGCCTTACCACCAAACCAACAGGCTCATTCTATCATAACTTGCATGGAAATAAGATTTAAGCCGAAAGATCAGGGATAGGGATTGAGTCAAAATTAACAAAATTCAAAGAAAATGGCTGAAACCCAAAACCCCACACACACCCAATACCTATCCACTAGACCAAATTAAATTATTTGACATGCTTGCACAAATTAAAACCAATAATTTTTTTGGGCGTTACATGTACTCCATTGTGGAGGTTGCAAATAAGTGGGATGGTTGAACACATTTCATGAATCTATCTCGGTTCGAACCATAAGGAGTACTCGACCATTTTACTTTTAGTAACTATAGCCTTTAAGGGATAGAGACATAGCTTTTTGCTAATTTCTATGAACAATGTAATGGTAGTTCATACTGTAAAGGAGAAGAAAGCCTCTAGGATAAGGGTAGTTCGCACCATAAAGGGTGGTGCAAAAAGCCACTATATTAGGAAGCTTACAGGAAGGGTTGTTATAGAGTCAAGTTGCTCCTTTCTTTAACCTAGAAAGAGGCATTTATAAGGGGATGGGGGTTGAACGTGGAACCCAACCATTAATGTAACAACCCGTTTTTAGTGAAATCGGAACAATGGTATTGGGACCACAAATCTGAGTCCGAAAGAAAATTTATTTTAATATTATTTTATGGTCTATATTATGATAGGAATATCGTATAGAAATTTCGTTAAGAAAATTTTACCAATTACATGATTAATTGATAAAATGACCAAATTGCATAAATGCAAAAGTTGAATTCTAGTAGCTAAAAGGATCAAATAGCTATGGAATTCAAAATTTGAGGTCTTATATAGCAAATAGACCATTAAAAGGAGTTAGTAGATAAATATGATGATTCATCCATAGAAAACTTGATAAAGAAAAAGACTAAATTAGAAAGTAAAAATAATAAAAGATGATAAGTAATTAAATAAAGAAAATATCATCTTTTTCATCATCTTTCCCAAAATTTTTTTATATGAAAACCCTAGCTAAGAGAAGAGAACTCAAGCAAGCTTATTTGGCTTAATTAGGTAAGCATACTTGTCCCGTTTTTAATGATTTTTATGTTTCCGAGATCGTAGTAGCTTAATCTAGCTATCGGGGATTAATTTGTAAAGTTATCAAAGTACTAGGGTTTTTCTGGATGAATATGTATGAATTATGAAATTTATGGTAGAAAATAAAAGGTTGTTGATAGATAAACAACTTTTGTAAAGTGAATTTTGTTGAAATTTTGATTTAGGGACTAAATTGTAAAGATGTGAAATTTATGAAAAAATTCTGAATTTTTGAATTACTTGGGTTGCAAATGTTACATGTAAAAATCGGTTAGGCTTGGAATAAGGATTAAATTGCATGAATTTCATTTTGCAAGCCTAGGGACAAAATCGTCATTAATTAAAAGTATAGGGGCAAAATGGTAATTTTTCCTAGAATGTGAATTGAATTGAATTGAATATGAATTGTATTAAATTGAGCTAAATTTACTCGTATAGATTTGGACAGATTAAATACGAAACTAGATCGAGGTAAAGAAAAAGTAACGGATTAGTAGCATACGAGTTCACGAACATTGTCGAGGTAAGTTCGTGTAACAAAATTATGTATATTTATATGTTTGAATTGAATGTTGTATATATGTGAATTTGTATAAATGTCGTATGGATATCTCGGTTTGAACCATAGGGAGCACTCGACCATTTTACTTTCAGTAACTATAGCCTTTAAGGGATAGAGACATAGCTTTTTGCTAATTTCCTTGAACAATGTAACGATAGCTCATACTATAAAGGAGAAGAAAGCCTCTAGGATGAGGGTAGTTCGCACCATGAAGGGTGGTGCAAAAGGCCACTGTATTAGTAAGCTTATGGGAAGGGTTTTTAAAAGTCAAGTTGCTCCTTTCTTTAACCTAGAAAGAGGCATTTATAAGGGGACGGGGATTGAACGTGAAACCCAAAATTAAGTTATCCTCTCCCCATGTGCAGTGATAATGTAGCTTGTGTCAGCCCAGGGCATTGTTAGAGCTAACGTGGACAAGAATAAATGAGGTGTATGATGGATCTGATGGACTGATAAATGTTGTTAAAAGCTCTTCCCAATATATATTTTATGGATTGTGTGGATCTGCGAATGATACTAAAAAAATTGTGACAAAGCTATGCATCACCCATTATTGTGGTGATAAACTATTCTAACGAAATGCTATGAAAAATGTATAACAATAATATATATTTAACTTATATATTTATAATTTTCAAAAGTTTGATATCAATATTAGTCAAAGGTTTTATTCAATTTTGATTATGAGGTTGAATGGGTGAGAAAATATAAAAAATTTAATCATAAAATTGTTGAAAAGCTGTTTGGTATAAATAAAAGAAATTGTTTACTAATACTAATTTTCAGAACTTAAGAAATTTTTATAAAGCAGTAGGAAGTCAAAGAATATATGATCCAAAATGTCAATGGCATTTCTTTTAGTTACACGCTTACAGCTAGCAATTAGCAAATATTTCATTAGTCTCACATAACCTTAAACCTCCCAAGAAAATTATTCTTATCAATTCACTATCCAGTTATCATTAATATCTTATTATACATTAAAAATTTAAAAAAAAACCCTACAAAAATTTAAAAATGTTTTATTAATAATAAGTATATATTTATATTTATTATAAAAATATTAATTGAGTTCAAGTCATAGATTAATTCGGTATCAGTTTAGTTCAAAACAAAAATTTTCTCACTTTATAAAGTAATTTTGAAGATGCTCGTCATTCTATATCTTTGATATTGAAAATTAAAAAATATACATACAAAAAACTTAAAACTCATGATTTTAATTTTTCATATTTATATTTTACTATAAACTAATTTCATTTATTATTTATATTATAAATATATTTTTTATAATAAAATGGTTGGTACAATTTATCTCACCCCAATTTGTAATTAACCCAGTCAGTTAAAAGATTAAATGAATTAAAATAAAGTGAAGTGAATTTAACTTTTTTTTAATTTTAATAAAACTGGTTATTAAAAGATAAATACTCTTTTTTCGAAGGAACCCATTTATTTTTTTGAAATTTTATTTATTTTTAACATTTTAAAGTTTAATTGTATATTTGTTGAATAACTAACAATCTAAAGATAACTACTCACTTAAAAAAATACTTTTAATATTTTTATTTTGAAGATTTTGTCTCCGTGTCACGGTTTTGTCTTTCGCTTTTGTGGAGAGTTGTTGTACGATTTACAGAGGGGGTCACCTCGGTTTGTGGAGATAAGATGTATTATTATTATGCTTAATATTAATTATGGAGGATGGATCTGTAGGGATTCTAACCACCAACCAAAGCATATATAGCCTATACATTACAACCATGACACCACTTGGGCTAACTACATATGCTTTGATTGGTGATTCGAATTGTTGACCTTCCACCAATTATTATTTTTTACTTTTTTCACCTATATAGTAGATGAAATGAATTTTAGTGTATATATACACATGTGCTAATATTAAGGGTTTAGTTGGACAGCACAGAGTAATTGAATGAAAATGTAATTATCAATGTAGTAATTATACCCTCTTGTAATTACAAAGAATTATAATTCTCTATACGTGTTCAGTTGATTGAGTATAATTATATCGTAATTCCTATGTCATATTTGGTAGTACAAATTGTAATTACATGGTTACATAATTTATTTTTGAAAAAATAATATTAGAACAATAACAACATTCTAAACAAATAAAAAATTGAAATTAAATAATCATATGTAATATGTTAGTCCAAGAAAGTAGTCGATACTATGGTTACTAATAAAAATAAAAATAAAAAGTAATAAAAACCACGTGCACTTTATCTAATTGCTCTAACATTTCATATTTATTGGATTATTCCTCTTTAACATTTAACATGTACTCTTTATCATAATTTGAATATGAATTTATATTATTAAAATTATCAAGATCTCTTTCTTCCTCTACTCTTCAAAGTATAGATCATTTTAATTCCACCTACGAATGAAGTTAAGAAGTATGAAACATATTAATACGATCCAACATTTTTTTATACTATATTAAGGTGATGTTAATATGAGAAATCTTTTATTAGAACAACAAATTTCCTCTCAACTACATTTTGAAGCTTTGACTGTCTCAAATTAAATAGTTCGTGAGTTATCCCTGGTGTTGTGTCTAACTCCGTTCTCTCAAATGGTATTTGTGAAAAATAGAATGTTGATAATGACAATGGATCTCAAAGAAAAGAGAAAGAAAAATAAAGAACACACAGATTTTTACGTGGAAACCCTTTCAGAAAAAAACCACGAGCAAAGAAGAAGATAATTCACTATATCGAATTCGAATGATTACAAGAGGAGTAGATTATGTTTATTTATAGGCTTGTAAAACCATACTCTAATAGAAGGAGTGTAATAAGATTGAAACACTTTATTTTAATCAATATCAATTAGATGGAGTTTAATAAGGTTTAAAAAACCTTATTCTAAAATAAAATAAATGAAGTGTAGTTCTATAAGGATTTTATTTTTATTTTATTTTACCACAGTATTTTATTTAAATAAGGATTCAGGTCACTTAATTCTAACAATCTCCACTTTGACACGAATTCTCAATGAACAAGTTCTTCATCGCGAACTCTCAACGAACAAGTTCTCTACCTCTTCCATAAAACCCCTTAAGGGTTTAAGTTTAACAATGAACATTAACCAAGTCTAAGTAATGCTCAAACTTGGTTATGAGAAGTGACTTAGTCATCATATCTGCAGGATTTTCATGAGTACTAATTTTGCTCACAATAATATCACCACGAGCAGTAATATCACGAACAAAATGATACCGGAGATAAATGTGCTTTGTTCTCTCATGAAACATTTGATCTTTTGTAAGAAAGATGGCACTTTGACTGTCACAAAATACTGTACTGATTTGAAGGTTTTCATTGAGTTCACTAAAGAGTCCATTCAACTAAATGGCTTTTTTACAAGGCTCAGTATTCGCCATATACTCAGCTTCAGTGGTAGACAAAGCAACTGTAGTCTACAAAGTGGCTTTCCAACTGATTGCACAACCTCCGACTGTAAAGACATAACTTGTGAGAGATATTCTTCTATCAAGGTATCCAGCAAAATCAGCATCAACATATCCAATGACTCTATCTCTAGTTCTTCCAAACTATAAGCAAACATTAGTAGTACCTCATAAATATCTTAAAATCCATTGAGCTGCATTCCTGTATTCTTTATCGAGATTCGCCATGTATCTGCTAACTGCACTGACTGCATATGTTAAATCTGGACGTAAAGAAACCATAGCATACATGGGAGATCCCACTGCACTAGAATATGGAACATGTGACATGTGCTCGATCTCATCATCTGATTATGGAGACAAAGCCGATGAAAGTCTGAAATGGGCTGCTAAATGAGTACTAACTGGTTTAGTACTCTGCATTTTGAACTTGCAAAGAACTTTCTCAGTGTACCCCTTCTAACTTAGGTACAATTTATTTGATTTTCTATCTTTAAGAATCTCTATACCAAGTATGTTCGTTGCTGGTCCCAGATCTTTCATCTCAAATTCATCACTTAGTTGGGCTTTGACCTTTCTTATCTCTCATTTATCTTTTGCTGCTATTAACATGTCATCAACATAAAGAACTAGATACACAAAAGAACCATCATTGTTTTTTTTTAAGTAAACACAATTGTCAAAGCTACTTCTTTTGAAATCATGAGAAGTCATGAAGGAATCAACCATCTTGTACCACTGCCTTGGTGACTATTTCAAACCATAAAGGGACTTTTTAAGCAAGCAAACATAATCCTCTTTTTTATAAGACTGTAAAATCCTCTGGTTATTGCATGTAAATATCCTCCTCAAGTTCTCCATGCAAAAATGCAGTTTTTACATCTACCTGCTCAAGCTCCAAATCATGCATGGCCACAATACCTAGCAAAGCTCGAATGGAACTATACTTCACAACTAGGGAGAACACATTTGTGAAGTCCACTCTTGGAATTTGACTGTAACCCTTTGCAACAAGTCTTACTTTATATCTGGGTTCTTCAACTCCTGGAGTCCGTTCTTTCTTTTTAAACAGCTATTTACAACGAACAGCCTTTTTTTCCCTTAAAAAGTTTCACAAGATCCTATTTTTTTTGTTTTTGTGGAGTGATTTCATCTCCTCTTGTATACCAAACATCCACTTTTCTGAATCTTCACAGTTAACCGCCTCAGAATGATTAGATGGCTTTTAGTTTGTATCTATATCTTCAACTACATTTAAAGCATGAGCAATTAGATCAACCTCGGTATGCTTCTTTGGAAGTTTAACCTCTCTTCTAGTTCTGTTTTTGGCAATAGAGTATTGTGGTGAAAAAGTAACTCTATTATGAGTTTCTTTACTAGCTTGTGGAGTTGACTCTGTTGTAGATTCTGCATTAATATGATGCTCCACCTGCATTTGATGTTCTTTATTGCAAGAGTCTTTAAGAGATAAATTAGGTAGCATAGTAGTTTTATCAAAAACAACATCTTTGTTAATCACAACTTTTTTATTTTCAAGACTCCATAACTTATAGCCTTTTACACCAGCTTTATAACCAAGAAAAACATATTTAATGGATATCGGTTCCAATTTTCCATTATCAATATGAGCATACGCAGGACACCCAAAGATATTTAAATCAAAATAGTCAACAGGATTACCAAACTATAATTCTTGTGGAGACTTTTTCTCAATGGCAATGGATGGAGATCGGTTGATAAAAAAATGAAGTAGAGGCTGCTTCGGCCCAAAACAACTTCAGTAAGTTAGCATTCGACAACATACATCAAACTTTCTCCATGATCGTTCTGTTCATTTGTTATGTAATGCCATTTTGTTATGGAGTATGACGAACTATCAAGTGTCTCATGATCTTTTGTGCAACACTTAACAGATCTTTTGCACAAATGTCGTTCATCTTTATTTGCCACAACATGAATCTAGTGTTGTGATCCAACACCAGAATTTCACACTTCAAAGGCGTCATTATCGTGATTGAGGTAAACAAACCAGAAGCTCGAATACCAGTTTGTGAAAAATAAAATGTCAGTAATGACAATGTATCACAAAGAAAAGAGAAAGAAAAAACAAAAAACGCATAGATTTTTACGTGAAAACCCTTTTGAGAAAAAATCACGGGTTGAGGAGAAGATAATTCACTATGTCAAATTAGAATAATTACAAGATGAGTAGACTATGTCTATTTATAGGCTTGTAAAACCATATTCTAATAGGAGTATAGTAAGATTGAAACACCTTATTCTAATCAGTATCAAATAGATGGAGTTTAATAAGGTTTAAAAACCTTATTCTAAAATAAAATAAAAGAAGTGTAGTTCTATGTAACACCCCTAACTCGTATCCATCATCAGAACAGGGTTATAGAGTATTGTCGGAGTTTACAGAACAATTACAGGTAATTCAAGACATTTACTATTCATATTGAAACTAATTATATCGTCCCTTAGATGGACCCTCTAGGCCCAATTTAAGCATTAGAAACAAGTCGGAACTAAATCGGGGACTCAGAAAATTTTTCGCGAAATTTTAAAATTTTTCGTATGTATAGGGGTCACACGCCCATGTGAGTAGGCCGTGTGGCTCACAAGGCCAAGTGACATACCCATGTCTCAAGTCGTATGGGTATTCGCTGTGAGGCACAGTGTCCCCACCCATGTCCTTACCCATGTAACTCTCTAACTTGTGCCACATAGCTTACCACATACCCGTGTGGTAGGCCGTGTAGTCAATTTAATTTTGAAAAATTAAATGCAGGTTTTACACGGCCAAGACACACGCCCGTGTTCTAGGCCGTGTATCATACATAGCTGAGACACACGCCCGTGTGCCAAATTCTGAGCATTTTGTTTCTAAATTTTAAGATGCAGGGGACACACGGGCAATCCATATGCCCATGTGCCATGCTGTGTGTCACACACGATCAAGACACACGTCCGTGTGTCTACCCGTGTGGACAAAATAAAGTCATTTCTTATCTTTATTTCTCACCCAAATTTGCCAACAACCTATACCAATACTTGCAAACATATACCAGCCAATTCTAACATATAACATGATATATCGTCATAAGCAATCATGTCTACAATCTTACATTTTATAGACATATATGTTTAACATAATTCAATCAAACCATACTAAACACATATGTAATTACCATGATATAACCTTATAAATATACCAAATCAATCCATTACTAGCCATTCTAATGGCTAGATTACAAACAACCATTTACATACCAACATTGACAAAGTCTGTAACAACCCTAACCCGTATTTGATGCCGGAATAGGGTTACAGAGCATTAAATGTAACACCCCCATGCCCGAAACCGTCACCGGAGTCAAGCTTGAGGTGTTACTAAACTTATCTTACCTTTTAAACAACTCTAAACCACTTATTTTAATTTTCAGAATAAACTGTTTTTCTGCGTCATGGTTGCTTAAAAATTCATTTTTCGAGTTTCAAAACTCAAAATTAAGATCCGTAAATTTTTCCTGAAACTAGACTCATATATCTATCTACTAATTTTTTTCTAGAAATTTTGATTTAGCCAATTAGTACAGTTTATTAGTTAAAGTTACCCTGTTTGAATTAATTTTGACCGGCCTCTACTTACTACGAACCACTTTTCTCTCTGTACAAAAATAATATGACTATACCGTTTGTTTCTATTAAAACTAAATTCAATAAGGATCCTAACCATATAAAGTACACCACCTAATTATTTTTGTAAAATTTATTGTGGATTTCTAAATTTGGAACAGGGGATCCAGAAATCGCTCTGGCCCTATTTCACCAAAACTCAGATACCCTATAAAATACAAAACCTTTACCTGTTTGCTTATTCCATATCAAAATAGACACAACGAGCTTTAATTTCATATATTATTCACCATCAACCCATGTCTCTACAATTTCTTGTGATTTTTCAAAATCCCTTTATTTCTGATACTTGAATCTGTTTTTAAGTTACTTTCACATTTTTCTTAGTTTTCATGTGATAGTTACTACTTAATCATACATACTATTAAACATGTATATCATCAGTCACTCTATTAGCTAATCATTAGCAAGTATTTACACATCATTCATTGATCATATCATATCAAAAGAAACCAAGTTCCTATACATGCCATACACAAAACGAAACGCCTAACTATACCAATGTGATTTCTTCGATAGTGTGATCGGGTCTCCGACGTTTCCTTCGATCCACGAGTGGCTTGATAAAAATATAAGAAAAAGAAAATAAAGAGAGTAAGCACTAGGCTTAGTAAGCTTACAAGCAAATAAATTACAACATTCAACATAATGAATAATTATACATAATGTCACCTAGCCTCATAAACTTTCTTTACTTCTCATTTTCTACCTTCTTCTTTACTCACTTACCTTCTTTCTTACCCGACCTTTCACTATTCATAAATATAATCTACCTTCCCTTTGCTGATAATTCACTGTAATTTAACGTGTACAATGACCCATTGAACCACTTGGAATACTAAGGATACTAGGGTCGTTCTCGCTATCAATATCCTCGCCAATGCCATGTCTTCGACGTGGACTTACATGAATTATTCTGCTCCAATGCCATATATATATCTAATATGGGCTTACATGGCTCATTCCTATCTCCAAAGCCATATATCGATATGGACTTACATGGCTCATTTACATCACTGTCTCCGTCTGTCAACCCCAATATCCTAACATTCCTAAGGTTCAAACGGGCTTCCTAATGCTTTTCTCTATCACTTAGCCTTTAATTCGACTTTAAATATTCAAAGAAAATAAGTATATAAATGCTGAAATTGACAATAATAATGTAAAATAAAAGAATATTGCATTTATTTATCAAACTTACCTCGATACAAAATGTGACTAAACTTTACAATTTAGTCCTTTACTTTTTCTTTTCCCCGATCTACTACCGAATTTCGCTCTTCTTGATCTATAATAGCAAATTTAACTTATTTAATATTCACATTTATCAAAACAGTCCTTGACCTAAAATTTGGCAAAATTATATTTTTGCCCCTAAACTTTCACATATTTGCTCTTTTTCCCCAAGGCTCGAAATTTAAACTTCATCCTATTTTCATATGTTTTATGACATGCTGATCATTTTTCCCTTCTATGACAACATCAAATTCACACTCTAACATGTACTTATGACTATTAGGTATTTTTACCGATTAAGCCCTTTTACTCGTTTTCACTTAAAACCGAGTAGCACAAGTTGTCTAACATAATTTAAAACTCATATTCTATCATAAAACATCAAAATAAACACTTTTCACCTATGGGTATTTTTCCAAATATGAACCCTAACTTAAATTATTGCTAGCATAAGCTTTATCGAGCTACCGGGACTCCGAAAACGTAAAGAATATTAAAAACGGGGCTTGGAATCACTTACTATAGAGCTTGAAAGCTTGAAAAAAACCCTAGTTATGGAGAACCCTTGAAATTTTGTGCTAATGAAGAAGATGATGAATTTTGTGTTATTTTTCCCTTTTTATTTCATTTAATATCCAAATAACCAAAATGCCCTTCCTTATTAAACTTTCAAAAATTCCATCCATGTCCTATTTTGTCCATGAACTTAGAAATTGGTCAAATTGTTATTTAAGCCCTCCTAATTAATATTCCAAAGCAATTTCATACTAAAAACTTCTAGAATGCAAGTTTTGCAAATTATTCGATTTAGTCCCTAATATCAACTTAAGCACTTTATGCATAGAATTTCATCACAAAATTTTCACACAATCATGCAATCATATCATGAACCTAATAATAATAATAAAATAAATTTTTCTACCTCGTATTTGTGGTTTCGCAACCACTGTTCCGTTTAGGCCCTATTTTGGGATGTTACATTACCGAACTTATAATCGAACAAACAGACATTTCATATTCATCTCACATTCAAATGAAAAACCATTCATAATCAATCATAAAGTCCCTTATATGGGTCCTTAAGGCCCAAAATAAAGATTAGAATCAAGTCGAAACTAAACAGGAAGCTCGGAGAATTTTTTGAGAAATCATAAAATTTCTCTTAAATACAGGGGACACACGCCCGTGTGGCCAGGCCGTGTGGCTCACATGGCCACTTGACACGCCTGTGTCTCAGGCCGTGTGGGCATTCAATATGAGGCACACGGCCGTGTCCCAGCCCGTGTCATGCCTGTGTAACTCTTTGACTTGGGTCACATGGCCAAGCCACACCCCGTTTGCTAGGTCGTGTGAACAATTGAATTTGCATTAATTAGGTACAGGGGTCACACGGCCAATACACACTCCCGTGTGCTAGACTGTGTGTCACACACGGTTGAGACACACGCTCGTGTCTCTGCACGTGTGGACAAAAATAGGCCATTTTTCAAGCCATATTTCTCACCCAACTTTTTACTAACCTAAACACCTTAATGTTCATATAAATATGACATATTTAGACATCAAAAACCAATCAATAACAAGCTTATAACATCTTATAAGATCACACACAACCAGGATAATAATAAACACCTTAATTGGCTACTTTAAACATGCCAATTAAACTTCCAAAATCTATCTAAATGGTCAAACAAATAAATGAGACTTTGTGCCTAAAATTTAACATGCATACCACATCTCAAATTCAACCATTTGGAACACAAAATACCAATTCACAAACAAGACATTCAATTGGCAACCATACACCACATATCATAAAGCCATTTACACATGTTTTGCATAACAAAACATATACCATTTTCAAGCCAATTCAAATAACTAAATACATAACAAGACATATAGGCTACCATTAGCCAAAATGACCTATACATGCCATTATAACAAAAATTATAAAACCACAATACTAAAATAGCCGATAGATAGTGTAATGAAATCTCCATCGACTTCCAACCCGAACGAGCTTCCGATATCTAAATATACAAAGAAATTAACACAAAGTAAGCATGTAATGCTTAGAAGTTCGTAATTCAAAAATAAAACTTACCACTTCAATTTATAATCATAAGCCACTTTAGTCGATCCAACATATCTTGGCTTTAGTTTAAACAACATTAACCTCTCAATTTTAATTATTACGTAAACTAACAAACCATCTCAAAACATCATAGCATAAGTACAAACTACTTAAATGCATTCACATTTTCAAGCATGTGTCTAAGCTTATTTCAATCGTCTAACAATTCATACTTTTCCATGCTTTCATAGAAATTCTAATTAAAGCATTTGACGATCTTTCCTTCTTTTCGTACCCGTTTAACCACAATTTAAGTAAGTAAAACAAGACATATCACAACTCAATTTGGTCCAAAAGCCTAACACACAATCATCAACCAAGTTAGCCATGCCATGTATTCATATGTCATAAACGTATATCATTTCTCGCACACTATGTGCCAACATATAAATCAATTTACCATTAATAGATTCCATTTATTAGCTAAACACAAAACAGTCACTATTAGTATGAAATTATAACTTAACCAAATAAGATTTCAGTTCTTTCGATAATTCAACTAACCTTACCGCAAGACCTATTAGCGACGTAGTACCTGGTGCCTAGCCGTAAACTGCAGAAAAGGTTGCACCCAGCGCTAGTCAGATTAACCAACAATATTGAATTTGAGCCCAGCTCTAGTTGGATAAACCAACAATGTTTGCACCCAGTGCTAGTTGGATAAACCGGCGATAGTAATTGTGAACCCAACTCTAGTTGGATAAACCAACAATATTTGCACCCAGTGCTAGTCAAATAAACCGACGATAGTAATTGTAAGCCTAGGCCTAGTTGGATAAACCAACGATAATTGCGCCCAGCACTAGTCAGATAACCGGCAATTGTATGCCCAGTCAGACAAGCTGACAAAGATTGCGCCCAGCGCTAGTCGAATATATCGACGTTTGTACAATTATTTACTTCCATAAATTCCTCATTCATTTTCCTTAACATTAATTCCATAATATGCATACATTTTATATCAAGATCTAATTTAGCATTAATTAATTTAAATAGTAATTAGAAATAAAATTAAGTTCGAGTCCACGAACTTACCTCAAATTCGCACGGAGATAACGGTCGCTTAATCCAATACTTTATCTTTTCCCTGATTTAAATCCGTACGTTGCTTTTTTAGATCTATATAATCAAATTTAACTAATTCAAACCTCATTTTATTCACTTCAATCCACAAATCATGTTTTGGCATAATTACCATTTTGCCCCCATACTGTTGACTTATTTACAATTTAGTCCCTAGGCTCGTAAAATGAAATTCATGAAATTTCATCACATTCAAGCTTAGATGAATATATTATAAGCCTACAGCAGCCTATAAATTTCACAATTTCACATATTAACACACAATTTTCATATTTCTTAATTTAATCCTTATTTGACACTTTCATTAAAAATCATTTAACAAAAGTTGTATAATCAACAATAAGGATTCATTTTCTTCCATTAAACCTAAAAAACAACCAATATGCTATCATAGAAAAACTCTATATTTTAACCATATTGCAAATTAGTCCCCTCTTTAGCTAGATTAAGCTATAACGATTCCAAAAACATAATAATCATAAAAAAAAAGGGACAAAAGGTCACTTACATGCAAGAAAATAGCTTGGCTGAAATTTTCAAGCTTCCATGGCTATTTTTTTGCTTCTAGAACCGGTTGGTGAAGAAAGGAAATGAACAGATGCTATTTTCTTTTTCTTTTTATTATTTTATCTTTTAATAACTTAATACCAACCTAACCTTACAAACTTCATGATTACAAATCCATGCTCATTCCCTATCACCTTTAATGGTCTAATTACCATATAAGGACCTCCACATTAAATTTCTATAGCTATTTAGCACCTTTCTCTAATAGAACACAACTTTTACACTTTACGCGATTTAGTCCTTTTTATCAAATTGAATATATAAACGGTAAAATTTCTTAACGAAATTTTTATGCGACAATACTATCATGTTGTAAATCACAAAATAATATTAAGATAAATTATTTGACCTCGGATTTGTGGTCCCGAAACTACTGTTTCGATTTCACAGAAAACGGGATGTTACAAACTTAGCCTATACATACCATTATACCAAAATGAGTTTACTATTTATACCAAGACGAGCTAGTAGATAGTGTGATGATGCTTCGACCGATCTTCAACCTTTGCGAGCTTCTGAGCACTATAAAACAGAGAAAATAAAACCTAGTAAGCATTTAATGCTTAGTATGTAATATCCCGAATTAGGGCCTAATCGGAATAGTGGTTTCGTGACCACAAATCCGAGATAGAAATAATTATTTTATAATTATTTTGATGATTATGATATGATTGCATGATTGTGTGAAAATTTAGTGATGAAATTCTATGCCTAAAGTGCTTAAATTGAAAGTAGGGACTAAATCGAATAAGTTGCAAAACTTGCATTCTAGAAGTTTTTAGTATGGAATTGTTTTGGAATATTAATGAGGAGGTCTTAAATAGCAATTTGACCAATTTTAAGTTCATGGACAAAATTAGGACATGGAAGGAATTTTTGGAAAGTTTAGTAGTAAGGGTATTTTGGTCATTTAGTTATTAAAATGAATTAAAACAAAATTAAAAGCCAATTTTGTCCATCTTCTTCATTAGGCCGAAATTTCAAGGGTTCTCCATAGCTAGGGTTTGTTTCAAGCTTCCAAGCTCCATAGTAAGTGATTCCAAGCCCGCTTTTAATGTTCTTTACGCTTTTGGAATCCGTGTAGCTCGATTAAGCTTATGTTAGCAATAATTCAACCTAGGGTTTATATTTGGAAAAATACCCATAGGTGAAATTTGTGTATTTTGATGTTTTATGATAGAATATGGGGTTTTAAATTATGTTAGACAACTTGTACTACTCGATTTTAAGCAAAAACGAGTAAAGGGCTTAATCGGTAAAAATACCTAATAGTCACAAGTACATGTTAGAGTGAGAATTTGATGTTGCCATAGAAGAGAAAAGTGATCAGCATGTTGTAAAACATAAGAATAAGGAATAAAGTTTAATCCAGAGCCTAGGGGAAAATGTAAATATGCAAAAGTTTAGGGCAAAATTGTAATTTTGCCAAAATTTGAGTTAAGGATTAATTTGATAATGTGAGTATTAAATGAGCTAAATGTGTTATTTTAGATCAAGAAAGACATGGAATCGACCTCAATCGAGGAAAAGAAAAGATTGTGGACTAAATTGCAAAATCTTTGTATTTTGGTACCAAGGTAAGTTCATGTGTAAATAATGTAGCATAATTGTTATTTTTAAGTTATTGATATTAATTATGTGTTATGCTGAATTTCATTATGAAATGTATGCTTTGTGGTTAATTTCAAATAATATGTAAATTATGTGAGCTACTTGTTAAATATAATTGTTACCGAGTATTGATTTCGGCATTCTACTAAGACGGCAAGGATAAGTGTTCGAGAAAAATCCCGTTTGAACCTTAGGAATAGATTAGGATACAAGTGACATGTCACTAGGATGGTTGAGCATCCGAACTCGTTGAGTTGAGTCCAAGTTCACTTATGGATGCGAATGTCCGAACTCGTTGAGTTGAGTCCGAGTTCACTTATGGATGCGAACGCCCGAGCTCGTTGAGTTGAGTCCGAGTTCGCTTATGGGCGGGTTACATGATTGCTTGATTGAATATGTGGCACTTATATGCAAATTATCCATGTATCCAAATTATATTCCGATGTGTTCAACGGGTAAAGTTTTACTCAAATGGAGGAATACTCGAGATGAAAAGAGACGTATTGGTAAGTGATGAGAAATGGATATTTTGGACAGGTATGTATTTAACCCTCGGGTTGAGTGTTGATTACAACCACGATAAGGTAATAAGATGATGAAAATGATTAAAAATGTGATAAGTGTGTTGATGATATATGCTAATGTTGATTAGTTTGATTGTTTGTTATGTTATTTATTATTTACATATGAACTTACTAAGCATTTATGCTTACTACCTCCTTCTTACTCATTGTAGTTTTGGACAAGCCAGTTCAGGAGCCGGGATAGGTCGAAGGCTCACCACACTATCCTAAGATTTTTGGTAAATGGCTTGTAAATTTAAGTATGGCATGTATAGCAATATACTTATTTTGTGTAAATGATCTTATGATATGGTGACAGAATGGTTGAGAAAATATTTGAAAATGATAAATTATGAAAATGGTAAGTTTAGATTATGTTTGATGTTAAGGAAAATTATTAAGATACTTAGTGCATAAAACTCATAAGAGGGATGAAATTTGCCACAAATGAATCTTGCAGCAACACGACGCGAGTTTGAAAATTTACTAAAATCATAGAAATTGAATTTGGTGATGGATTACATATCAAATTGAATATTATTATGTCTAGTTTCACATGAAACAAATGAAACAGGTAAAGGAATTATATGTTAGAAGATATTTGAATTTTAGTGAAACAGGGTCATAGCAGTTTCTGAATCCCCTGTTCCTACTTTAGAAATTCACCATAAATTGTAAAGATATAATTAGGTGGTGTATTTTATACCCTAAGAATACTTATTGAGTGTAGTTTTAGGAGAAACAAACCTCATAGTCATATTAATTTTTTACAGAGAGAAATGTGGTTCGTAGTAAACAGAGGTCAGACCAATCAAGTCCTGAAATAGGGGTAACTTTAACTAATAAACTGTACTAATTGGCCCAACCAAAAATTTTATAAAAAAATTATTAGATAGGTATATGAGTCTAGATTCAGGGAAAATTTACGGATCTTGATTTCGAGTTTCGTAACTCGAGATATGATTTTTCTTGTGACTGTGATGCAAGTAGCTTAAAAGCTGTGAATGTAGAAACAAATAATCCAAAGTTCTAAAAATGTTAAACTAAGCTTAGTAACACCTCATACTCGACTCCGACGGCGGTCTCGGGCGTGGGGGCGTTACATTTAGTGGTATCAGAGCAGGTTTAGTCAGTTCTCGGACTACGTGTTGTATGTACGGATTTTGATATACATGCCATATGTATAAATTGTGATAGTGTGACGACTTCTGACCTTTTTAAATGATTTTTTTATAGTAAATGGATCCCGATCCAGCTGTGGCAGATGAAGTAGAGAGTAATGCGCCACTCCTATGAAGGAGCAGCGTGACTGAAAATCCACCTCCTCTCGTTGGTCGGGGAGGAGGAGAAAGGGTCGGAAGCCTTTCTCCAAATGATGAGTGCATGGTACACTGAGTTCGTTCGTACGAACCCAAATGTACAACCTCCCCCACCTCCCCCAATTCCTCAACCTGTACCCCCGATGCCTCAAGGTATGGATCTGATGAAATTTCAAAGAACTCTAGTTGATAGAATTCGCAAGCAAGGGGCCGAAGAATTTAAAGCAAATATTGATGATGATGCCGAGAGAGCAGAGTTCTGGCTTGAAAATTCAATCCGGGTATTTGACAAATTATCTTGTACACCTGAAGAATGTTTGAAATGCGCTATATCTTTGTTGAGGGATTCAGCTTATAATTGCTGGAAGACTTTGATTTCGGTGGTACCGAAAGAGAAAATAACTTGGGAATTCTTTAAAGAAGAGTTTCGGAAGAAATATATTAGTGAAAGATTTATTGATCAGAAGCGTAAAGAATTTCTTGAGTGAAGCAAGGTAATATGACTAGCATGAATATGAAAGAGAGTTTGTTCGATTAAGTAAGTATGCCAGAGAGTATGTTCCTACAGAGGCCAAGATGTGCCGACGATTTGAAGACGGGCTCAACGAAGACATCAAGGTATTTGTTGGAATTCTTGAATTAAAAGAAATGGTAGTATTGGTTGATCGAGCTTGTAAGGCCGAAGAATTACTTAAAGAAAAGAAAAAGGTAGAGGCTGAGACTAGAAATTGGAAGAAAAGACCGATGAGCGGTTCATTTTCACAGCAACCTGGAAAGTCAAGGAATATGAATCCTCGTTCCCAAGCTTCAGCTGGGCAATCATATGGGAATTATAAGAAGCAAAATGTGGGTCCTAAATCCCAGACTACTTCAGCAGCCAGTGTAGAGAACTCGAGATTTGTTAAACCTGAGTGCCAGCGGTGTGGTAGAAATCATTTTGGTCCGTGTAGAGCAAATGAATGTTTTCGATGTGGTTCTCCAGATCATTTTATTAGAGACTGCCCAGAGAGAGCTGAAAAAGAAAAATTTCAGAATACAAAAACAAGTGGGGTGGATTCGAGAGGAAGATATCCAAGAAAAGCTGGGAGCGAAGCAAGCAGTAAGAATGAAGTCAGGGATGCACCAGTTAGACCTGAAGGAAGGGCTCTGGCTAGAACTTATGCTATTAAAGCGCGTGAAGATGCTTCCTCACTTGATGTGATTACCGGTACATTTTCCCTCTATAATGTTAATGTTATTGCTTTGATTGATCCCGGTTCTACTTATTCATATATGTGCATGAAATTGGTGTCTAGTATGAATATACCTGTTGAGAACACAAAATTTATGATTAGAGTGTCGAATCCGTTAGGCAAATGTGTGACTGTCGATAAAGTATGTAAGAAATGTCCTTTAATGATTCGGGATCATTACTTTCCGGCCGACTTGATGTTGTTGCCGTTTGATGAGTTTGATGTTATTTTGGGTATGGATTGGTTGACATTGCATGATGCTAAAATAAATTGCAAAGAAAAGATTATAGAATTAAAGTGTGGAAATGGTGAAACTCTGCGGGTTGAATCGGATAAATCGAGGCATTGCCTAGTGTGATTTCTTCAATGTCGGCTCAAAGATATCCGAGAAAGGATTATGAAGCTTATTTGGCGTATGTAATTAATACAAAAGAAGTTGAAAAGAAAGTTGAATCAGTCTTGGGTTGTGTGTGAATTTGCGACGATTTCCGGAAGAATTGCCGGGTTTGCCTCCAATGGGAAGTAGAATTTGGTATTGATTTGATACCGAACATCCGATTTCGATTGCTCCGTATAGAATGGCACCAACAGAGTTGAAGGAATTAAAGTCGCAGTTGCAAGAGTTGACTGATAAAGGTTTTGTGAGACCGAGTTTTTCACCTTGGGGTGCTCCCGTGTTATTTGTGAAAAAGAAGGATGGTTCTATGAGGTTGTGTGTTGATTATCAGCAGTTAAACAAGGTGACAATCAAAAACAAGTATCCGTTGCCAAGAATTGATGATTTGTTTGATCAGCTAAAAGGAGCGACATGGTTTTCAAAGATTGACTTGAGATCTGGGTATTACCAACTGCGGGTAAAAGAGTCGGATGTGCCTAAAACTGCTTTTAGAACAAGGTATGGTCATTATGAATTTTAGTTATGCCATTCGAATTGACAAATGCTCCTTGCTGTGTTTATGGATTTAATGAATCGCATATTTCGGCCATACTTGGACAAATTTGTTGTGGTGTTTATAGATGATATTTTAATTTATTCAAAAGATGATACAGAGTATGCTGAGCATTTGAGGATAGTTTTGCAAACTTTGAGAAATAAGCAGCTGTATGCTAAGTTTAGTAAAAGTGAATTTTGGCTTCGAAAAGTTGGATTTTTGGGTCATATTGTTTCAGGTGATGGTATACGGGTTGATCCTAGTAAAATTTCAGCCATTGTTGATTGGAAACCACCGAAAAACGTAACCGAAGTTAGAAGTTTCTTGGGGCTAGCTAGGTATTATCGGCGGTTTGTAAATGGATTTTCTATAATTGCTGCTCCTATAACTAGATTACTCCGAAAGGATGTTAAATTTGAATGGACGGAAGAATGTCAACAGAGTTTTGAAGAATTGAAAAAGTTATTAACAGAGGCACCAGTGTTAGTACAACCCGAATCGTAAAGAATTTGTGGTGTATAGTGATGCTTCTCTAAATGGTTTGGGGTGTGTGCTCATGCAAGAAGGAAAAGTGGTGGCATATGCTTGAGGCGCTTAAAACCTCATGAGAGGAATTATCCTACTCACGATTTGGAATTGGTCATGGTGGTGTTTGCTTTGAAAATTTGGCGACATTATTTGTATGGTGAAAAGTGCTGGGTATATACCGACCATAAAAGTCTTAAGTACTTGATGTCACAAAAGACTTGAATTTAAGACAACAAGATGGTTGGAATTATTGAAAGATTACGAGCTTGTTATTGATTATCATCCGGAAAAGCGAATGTGGTTGCTGATGCTTTGAGCGAAAGTTGTTGTTTGCTTTGAGAGTTATGAACACTCGGTTGAAAGTGTCGATGATGGTTCGATTCTAGCGAGTTAAGACCAAAACCAATGTTTTTGCAAGAGATTTCGAAGCTCGGAAAGATGATCAAGATTTGCAAGCCAAGAGAAAACAAGGTGAAGTTGATCTGAGTCGATTTCAAAATTGGTTCGATGGGTGCTTAATGTTTAAAGATCGGATTTGTGTATCAAGAATGAGGAATTGATTCAAAAATCCTACAGGAAGCACATAGTGGTTATTTCTCGATTCATCCGGTAGTACGAAAATGTGTAATGACTTGAAGAAAATGTATTGGTGGAATGGAATGAAAAGAGATATATCGAGTTTGTGTCCAAATGCTTAATTTGTCAACAGGTGAAAGCTGAACACCAAGTGCCTTCAGGATTACTTCAGCCTATTATGGTTCCTGAATGGAAATGGGATCGGATTACTATGGATTTTGTTTCAGGATTGCCATTGACTCCGGGAAAGAAAGATGCCATCTGGGTAATAGTTGACAAATTAACTAAGTCGGCTCATTTTATCCCGGTACGTACGGATTATTCTCTTAACAAGTTGGCTGAACTGTATATTAGAGAAATTGTTAGATTACACGGAATACCATTGTCGATTATTTCAGATAGAGATCCAAGGTTTACCTCACGGTTTTGGTAAAAGTTGCAAGACGCGTTAGGTACAAAGTTAAATTTCAGTACTGCTTTTCATCCACAAACTGATGGAAAATCAGAGAGAGTAATTCAGATTCTTGAAGGTATGCTTAGATGTTGTGTATTGGAATTTCAAGGAAGTTGGGAAAGATATTTGCCGCTGGTAGAATTTGCTTACAACAATAGTTATCAGACGAGCTTGAAAATAGCACCTTATGAAGCATTATATGGTCGTAAGTGTCGAACGCCATTGTATTGGACTGAACTCAAGGAAAATCAGATTTATGGAGTTGATCTAATAAAAGAAACTGAAGAAAAAGTGAAAGTAATTCGAGATTGTTTGAAAGCTACTTCAGATAGACAGAAATCTTATGCAGATCTAAAACGAAAGGACATTGAATTTCAAGTTGGTGATAAAGTATTTTTAAAGGTGTCTCCGTGGAAGAAAGTCCTTAGATTTGGACGGAAGGGCAAATTAAGTCCGCGTTTTATTGGGCCGTATGAAGTAATTAAAAAAGTTAGACCGGTAGCATATCGGCTAGCATTACCACCTGAATTAGAGAAGATTCATGATGTGTTCCATGTATCTATGTTACGTCGGTATCGTTCGGATCCTTCACATGTAGTTTCACCGACAGAAATTGAACTACAACCAGATATGACCTACGAAGAAGAACCGATTAAGATTTTAGCTCGAGAGGTCAAACAACTAAGGAATAAAAATGTTGCACTTGTGAAGGTGTTGTGGCAAAGGCATGGAGTAGAAGAAGCTACATGGGAATCTGAAGAAACTATGAGAAATCAATACCCACATCATTTATGGTAAGATTTTCGAGGACGAAAATCCTTAAAGGGGAGAGTTGTAATATCCCTAATTAGGGCCTAATCGGAATAGTGGTTTCGTGACCAAAATTCGAGATAGAAATAATTATTTTATAATTATTTTGATGATTATGATATGATTGCATGATTGTGTGAAAATTTAGTGATGAAATTCTATGCCTAAAGTGCTTAAATTGAAAGTAGGGACTAAATCGAATAAGTTGCAAAACTTGCATTCTAGAAGTTTTAGTATGAAATTGTTTTGGAATATTAATGAGGAGGTCTTAAATAGCAATTTGACCAATTTTAAGTTCATGGACAAAATTAGGACATGGAAGGAATTTTGGAAAGTTTAGTAGTAAGGGTATTTTGGTCATTTAGTTATTAAAATGAATTAAAACAAAATTAAAAGCCAATTTTTGTCCATCTTCTTCATTAGGCCGAAATTTCAAGGGTTCTCCATAGCTAGGGTTTGTTTCAAGCTTCCAAGCTCCATAGTAAGTGATTCCAAGCCCCGTTTTTAATGTTCTTTACGTTTTTGGAATCCTGGTAGCTCGATTAAGCTTATGTTAGCAATAATTCAACCTAGGGTTTATATTTGGAAAAATACCCATAGGTGAAATTTGTGTATTTTGATGTTTTATGATAGAATATGGGGTTTTAAATTATGTTAGACAACTTGTACTACTCGATTTTAAGCAAAAACGAGTAAAAGGGCTTAATCGGTAAAAATACCTAATAGTCACAAGTACATGTTAGAGTGAGAATTTGATGTTGCCATAGAAGAGAAAAGTGATCAGCATGTTGTAAAACATAAGAATAAGGAATAAAGTTTAATCTCGAGCCTAGGGGTAAAAATGTAAATATGCAAAAGTTTAGGGGCAAAATTGTAATTTTGCCAAAATTTGAGTTAAGGATTAATTTGATAATGTGAGTATTAAATGAGCTAAATGTGTTATTTTAGATCAAGAAAGACGTGGAATCGACCTCAATCGAGGAAAAGAAAAGATTGTGGACTAAATTGCAAAATCTTTGTATTTTGGTACCAAGGTAAGTTCATGTGTAAATAATGTAGCATAATTGTTATTTTTAAGTTATTGATATTAATTATGTGTTATGCTGAATTTCATTATGAAATGTATGCTTTGTGGTTAATTTCAAATAATATGTAAATTATGTGAGCTACTTGTTAAATATAATTGTTACCGAGTATTGATTTCGGCATTCTACGGAAGACGGCAAGGATAAGTGTTCGAGAAAATCCCGTTTGAACCTTAGGAATAGATTAGGATACAAGTGACATGTCACTAGGATGGTTGAGCATCCGAACTCGTTGAGTTGAGTCCGAGTTCACTTATGGATGCGAATGTCCGAACTCGTTGAGTTGAGTCCGAGTTCGTGAGATGTAACTAGGCATCCGAACTCGTTGAGTTGAGTCCGAGTTCACTTATGGATGCGAACGCCTGAGCTCGTTGAGTTGAGTCCGAGTTCGCTTATGGGCGGGTTACATGATTGCTTGATTGAATATGTGGCACTTATATGCAAATTATCCATGTATCCAAATTATATTCCGATGTGTTCAACGGGTAAAGTTTTACTCAAATGGAGGAATACTCGAGATGAAAAGAGACGTATTGGTAAGTGATGAGAAATGGATATTTTGGACAGGTATGTATTTAACCCTCGGGTTGAGTGTTGATTACAACCACGATAAGGTAATAAGATGATGAAAAATGATTAAAAAATGTGATAAGTGTGTTGATGATATATGCTAATGTTGATTAGTTTGATTGTTTGTTATGTTATTTATTATTTACATATGAACTTACTAAGCATTTATGCTTACTACCTCCTTCTTACTGATTGTAGTTTTGGACAAGCCAGTTCAGGAGCCGAGATAGGTCAAAGGCTCAGTCACACTATCCAGAAGATTTTTGGTAAATGGCTTGTAAATTTAAGTATGGCATGTATAGCAATATACTTATTTTGTGTAAATGATCTTATGATATGGTGACAGAATGGTTGAGAAAATATTTGATAATGATAAATTATGAAAATGGTAAGTTTAGATTATGTTTGATGTTAAGGAAAATTATTAAGATACTTAGTGCATAAAACTCATAAGAGGGATGAAATTTGCCATAAATGAATCTGCAGCAACACTGACGCGAGTTTGAAAATTTACTAAAAATCATATAAATTGAATTTGGTGATGGATTACATATCAAATTGAAGATTATTATGTCTAGTTTCACATGAAATAAATGAAACAGGTAAAGGAATTATATGTTAGAAGATATTTGAATTTTAGTGAAACAGGGTCATAACAGTTTCTGAATCCCCTGTTCCTACTTTAGAAATTCACCATAAATTGTAAAGATATAATTAGGTGGTGTATTTTATACCCTAAGAATCCTTATTGAGTCTAGTTTTAGGAGAAACAAACCTCATAGTCATATTAATTTTTTACAGAGAGAAATGTGGTTCGTAGTAAACAGAGGTCAGACCAATCAAGTCCTGAAACAGGGGTAACTTTAACTAATAAACTGTACTAATTGGCCCAACCAAAAATTTTATAAAAAAATTATTAGATAGGTATATGAGTCTAGATTCAGGGAAAATTTACGGATCTTGATTTTGAGTTTCGTAACTCGAGATATGATTTTTCTTGTGACTGTGACACAAGTAGCTTAAAAGCTGTGAATGTAGAAACAAATAATCCAAAGTTCTAAAAATGTTAAACTAAGCTTAGTAACACCTCATACTCGACTCCGGCGACGGTCTCGGGTGTGGGGGCGTTACATAGTAAGTTCGTATAACAAGAATTAAACTTACCAATTCATTTAAAATAAGCATACAATAACATGCTTCCCAACAATTTAGCAAATTTTCCTAATCACATACACTCAAATAAGCAATTTAGTTACATAATTCACATGTACATCAAATAAGCATGGACGAGCTCATCAATGCTATAAACTTTCAGAAGCTTTCGAGACATAATTCTTTTAATCTCATAATTTCTCATGTCAGGAGTTTTATCCGTTGAATTATTGAAATATTGATGGATTCTCAAGTAGTACACACAAGGTCTTCAAAACTGTACACCTTCAATTCATAATCAGGAGTACCCGTTAGGGAACTTAATTAGGGAGCACACTCTCGAGCCACATATCAAGATGCTCAGATGAGCCATGTAACAGGACACTTATTTAGGATAGACAGGAAACTCATAAGAGTTTTAATCAGGGAGCTCATAGAGCTTATCAGGTAACTCCGAAGAGTTATTATTAGGAAGTATAAGATAAGGTAATAGGGGGTTCAAGCGAACCATGTCAGGAAGCTCATAAGAGCCTACATCAGGACGCTCACATAGAGTTGCATTTGTGTTCGCAATATATGCTGGATCAGAACCGATCGAATCATGTAATAGGACGCTCACAAAGAGTTGCAGTAGTGTGCAACACATACAAAATCATTACTGATCATGATGCTCGAGATGACTATAACAAGATTGCTCGTCCGAGCTATATTCTGTCCGCAACATATGCAAGACCATATTCAATACGGGAAATCACATATATCCATTGAAATTCATCATTCAAATAGAACTTAATATTTTCCAGACAAGATCAGACATATGATTATTTCATGTATTTATAACATTTATGCAATTCATATAATCACATACCACATTCAATTCAAACATAAAATAAACACAATTTAGTTACACGAACTTACTTTGATATTCGTTTGTATAAGAAAATCTACTAATTCGACACTTTTTGTTTTCCTCGATCCAATTCTGTATTTAGTATTTCCGGATTTATATAAATGAATTTAATCATCAGTTTAATACAGTTCATATTCAATTGAATCAATTTACGCTCTAGGAAAAATTACCATTTTCCCCTATACTTTTCATAAATTCCAATTTCGTCCCTAGGCTCATAAAATGAAATTCATACAATTTAGTCATTATTCCAAGTCTAATCGAAATTTTCGTATAACATTTACAGCACTTGTATTTCACAAAATTCAGAAATTTCCATGGGTTTTACTACTTTTCAATTTAGTCCCTAAATTATGATTTCATCAAAATTCTTTTTGTAAAAGTTCTTTATCTATCAACAACCTTTCATTTTCTATCATAAATTTCAAATTTTCAGCATATTCATCCATGGAAAAATTTCTATACTTTGATGTCTTTACAATTTAATTCCCAAAATAAATAAATTAAGCTATTCCGATCTCAAACTAAAAACGGGACAAGAATACTTACCCAATTAAGCCAAGAAAGCTTGCTTTCTCTTTCCTAGGGCTTCCATGTATATTTTGGGGAAGAAGATGATATAAAATGATATTATTTATTTTTAATTCATTTATCATCTTTTAATTATTTTAGTTTCCAATTTAGTCCTTGCCTTTTTCTAATTTTCCATGGATGAATCAGTAAAAATATCTAATAACTTTTCTTTAATGGTCTAATTACCATATAAGGACCTCTTATTTTGAATTCCATAGCTAATTGATCCTTTTAGCTACTAGAACTCAACTTTTGTATTTTATGCAATTTGGTCCTTTCCATAATTAAACACATGATCGGTAAAATTTTCTTATCAGAATTTTCATATAACATTCCTATCATAATACGGGTCATACAATAATATTAAAATAAATTTTCTTTCTGGCTCAGATTTGTGGTCCCGAAATCACTGTTCTGATTTCATTGAAAATGAGTTGTTACATTCTATATGGATTTTACTTTTATTTTATTTTACCACTGTATTTTATTTAAATAAGGATTCGGGCCATTCAATTCTAACGGTATCATATCCCATAATATGACGTAATACATTTTGTATTTGCATAACTAGCGTCTATAACATTATATTTGAATTCATATTGCAAATAATTTGTAACTTAGGAGAAAGGCTTTTGCTAAGTTATAATATTTTTATAAAGTAAGTTAACTTAAAAATAATATAAAATTTATAATATATAACCTTTATAAAAATATTTTTATAAAGTGTCAAATAACTTTCAAAACGCTTCTTATAAATAATATAATTTTTTGTCATAATTTTAAAAGTTATTTCTTATAAATAAATTATGGCAAAAATCATAACTCTTTTTCTATAAATAAGTATATTATTTTTATATTGTATAGCATGAGCACATAAATAATTTATGTTCATACTTTTTGAGCATAACTTTTTATAAACAAATATATTATAACATTTTTATAATATGTAAATTATTTTTATAATATACTTTTGTCATAACTTTAGAAATTTTAGTATTAAAATAATGTAAATTTTTGTTATAACTTTATAAAATACACATAAATTTTTTTATAATATAGCTTTTAAGATTAATAATATAACCTTAGAATTTTTATTATAACTATCCCGAACACTCATACATATTTATGCTTATAATATAATTATAATTTTGTATAACTTAAACTTATATAAAATTAAATTTATTTATGTGTTTGAAAAGCCATAGGATAATTGAATTTAAGTGTATTTAGAATAATTAGTGTGCTCCAAATACATCCACTTCAGAGACACCCACAAATTATAATGGTTACCCAAACATGTCACCCTTGTATAATTACAAACAATTACACCCACATCCAATTACCATGTGATTTAACTCATTAAATTAACAAAAGATTATATTATATTTTATCCTTATATCACTTTTTCCATTATTTATATTTTTTCTTCTATTTTGAATATATTTTAATTTTTTATAGTTTCTATTATTTTCATTTGATAAGTATCTTATTTCCTTTTCCATTAATTTTTAATTTTAAATATATTTTTTATAAAAAATAATTTTCACTCATATAAAACCAGTATGAAATAATGAGACATTGACTATGTCTATGTGGTTGAAAATAAAAATAAAAAACTTTGTAAAGGTAAAGTGTGCCTCAATTTTTTCCATTGAATTCCATTTTCTAAAAAAGAAAATCAAAAGGGTGAAGTTTGCTTGATATGGAGTTGTTGAATTGGTAAACAAGAAGAGCAATGCATCATCTCTTCTCTCCTTTGTTGCCACCAAATTTCTAAGCATTTGATTTCAAACTCTTTTAACTTTCTTTCAGATAAAATAAAAACAACCAACCATGATGCAGTTGTTGAATGCTCTTCTTTGTCTTTCTGTTTCCTAAGAATAGTCCTTGGTATAAAATGTTGACTGATATTATGTTCAATTTTAAAATTATTTCTCCTTTAATTTTTACTTTTTTAATTTTACACCTACAATTCTTTTAATTGTTACAAGTAAAATACAATTCAAGTATAAATATAAATATATATTTGAGTAATTAAGTAGTAAATTGTTACAGCACAAATAGACTATCGAGTAGTTATAGAGTAGAATCAAATTATTACACACAAATAAATTAAGAATTAGTATAATTTAGATTAAAACCACAAACTGCACTAACACTCATACATGAAAATCCCCATATAATTGTGAATGATGAGTCTTATACTTGAGATCCATGATTTTTATTTTTTGCCAATTGTGTCAAGAACTCATTGACATTAATTCAAAAATCTAAAAAGCAAAAGGAAATGTTCATGTATATATGCATCGTTTTCAGGGGTTTAAACTTTTTTTTAAAGAAATATAATAGATTAATTTAGATAAAAAAATTCAAACTTCAATAAAAGAATAATTGTCAAAATCGTTAATTAAAAGATATTCCAACCGTAATAGGAGGGACAATTATCAAATTTATAAGTTAACTTAAATAAATACAAGAATATTTGTTAAGTTGAAATCTCGAATAATGCATTAACTACATATAAATTGTGGATTGAAAACCATGATGATGGGGAAGTGTTCCTCCACAGGCCTAATAGAAAACGAATTATTTCAATTTGAAGGTAGCCCATTGAAATCACTGCTAAACGCCGAAACCATATCCCCGAGATTAGATTATGGGCTGAAAACAAATATTCTAAAGTGTAAATCTTAACCTTGTTACTTTTTATAATTATTTTTGTTTCGATGAAATTTTTGAAATTATTAAGAAACGTTAAAATCTAGTATTTATAATTATTTTGTTTATATTTTTTAATCAAGTTATTGAAATTTGATGAGTATTTTTTAGAATTTTGGCCTAATGATTTATTTATTTCCTTAATTTTATAGAAAAATTATTTCAGTTTTTATTTTCTTTTTAATTTTAAATTCGTATTTTTGTTTAATCACTTAAAAATAATGGAAAATTTTAAATGTTTTTTAAATTTTGTTGACATGATATACATGTAGATTTTCATGTATAAGACATATAAGCATTTAACTAATTTTAAAATTTTTAAAATTCAAAGAAATTATAAAAAAGTATAAAATATAAAAATATTTTTAAATTAAAAATAATTAAATATTAACATGTCATTCATGTGACAATCCACATGAAAAACGTTAACTTTTTCATCTATTTGGGTAATTTGACAAAAATATATAAATTCTAAAATTAAAAAGAAAATAAAAAATTAAATGAAGGGCTAAAATAACTTTATTTTTTTTATATAAAGTTGGAGTAAAAAAATTATTATGGGTTAGAATTTCGTATAAAATTTATCCGATGATGAGTAATATTAAATTAAACTTATGGTTAAAAAGACTCCCAAATAGGTTTTCTGCTTCACTAATCACACCTTTCTTATTATCATATTGAGGATATTTTTGGTTTTGGAACGAAAAGAGACGGCGTCGTTTGATGGGCGGCTAATTTCTGTTCTTCAAACCTAGCGTTTAAAACATGTTATACGTGGGCAATCAAGCAGACTTGGACATAGCATAAGACATGGATCCTCTATTTAGAGGAAATGAGCATGTGTTTTTTCTTTTTCATATTTACTCAAATTTCAAATATATTTAAAGGGAGAAGAAGAATAAAATGATGGTTGAATAGAACAAATGAGCAATCTTGGTGATGGATTTTTTAGCCTATTCTACCATGAAAAGGTTGATTTTAAGTATTTTACCAGGGGTACATAATCAAAAACTACAAATACATGGGAGTCAATACTAATTTTCCCATCTCGCTCTTGTGTTTTAGATGGAGGTAATATTCCTTGATTTTCCTTTTTTTTTTTTTTAGCCAATTCATGGTTTGTTTTTAAGTTATTGAACTAGGATTGTTGATGATAACTTTTTTTTTTAAATTGTTGAATGTAATTTTATTTAAAAATGTAAAGCTTTCAGTAGACTTAATCATGGGTTGGGTCGATGCAAAAATTGAGACTTGTTTTTTTAGGTTCAAGTCCAACTCAAAAAACAGATTCAAGATAAAAAAAATGTTAAACTCAAGCCCAGTTCGTCCGCATTAAAAATTTTATATCATTTTTATATAAAACAAAATTTAAAAATATAATATATCAAATACACTAAAAACATTAAAATAAATGTTTCCAAACAAATTGAAAATACTTTTAAAAAATATTTTTATACTTAAACAACACTAAAATAGTTACAAATTAGCAAGTAAATAGGGTTTTTTACCCAGTTGGGTTAAAAAAAAATTTAAAATACCAAAATAAGGTGTCAGATACATTATTTACGGAAATGGGTTGTTTTTTTGGGTCGAGCCTACTGACAGTAGCGACCCATTTTTTTAATAATATAATTTATTTATTTTTAAATATTATTATTTTATTATATTTTAATAATTTTAAATTTTAAAATTCATCGGTCAAAACCGGTCGAGCTGGACTGGAGGCGCGACCGATCGCTCCTGCTGCAGGCGCGACCGATCGCTCCTGCTGCAAAGCGCGACTCCTGCAGCCCGCCACGTGTCCCCGCCCCACCCCCATGCCACCTGTAGAAACAGAGAGAAAAAATAAAATGTTATAATGGGGACCATATAAGCACCGGTCCCCAATTTTTTGATGCAGCAGAAAGAGAGAAAAGAAGAAGAAGAAGAAAAGAAGAAGAAGAAGAAGGAGAAGGAGGAGAAAGAAGAAAATGTTAGTAATTTTTTATAATTATTTTAAGATTAAAATGTTAGTAATTTAGTGTTATGTGATAATTTTTAGTGTTTGTAATTATTTTAAAATTAAAAAAATTACATTTCAAAAAAAGTAAAATATTAGTAATTTAAGAGTGTTATGTAATTATTGTGCTTGAATATAGTTTATTAATTGCTAATTTTGTTTTTGTTTTTGTTTTTAATACTACTTGTCAAGTCTTGCTTTATTTGTTTTTAATTTAAACTTTTTTGTTGAATTTTCAAGTCCATGATTTTTGTTTTACTTTTATCTAACATCCTATTTTGGTGTTTTAATTTTTTTAATCTAGTTGGGTAAAAACCCCATTATTTTGCCATTGATGCTCGATTTTGATAGCTTGATGGCAGCCTCCTTTAAATAAATATATAAAAATAAATATTTTGCCGTTATTGTCCATTTCGGATTTACTTGGAATCAATATTTTTGTATTTTATTTTAAAAAACTTTACTAGCATTCATTTCATTGTTAACAAAAAGTGAGAAATATAGTGGCTAATACATTCTAAAAATAAAATAAAAATTTATACCTATGTAAAATGTATAAACTTAGAGAGTTAATCTTTTCAAATATTTTTAAATTATAATTTAATTTAATTTCAAACTTTTAAAATTAATTAAATTTACCTATGTAAAGTGTTAAAAATAATTCTTTTAAATTTTATAAAAATTTAATCAAAACTTAAGGAAAAATAAAATATTTTTAAGAGTAAAATAGACTATTAATAAATTATGCTTATATTTTAACTTGTATAAAACACATAACAAGAGAATTAATATATATTAAAGAATTAAACACATTAATATAAATGATATGTTAAAATGCATTTGGCTTTATGATTGGAAGTAATGTAGTACTTTATGTTGAATAGATGCATAATTGACTAGTTGAAAGTGAGTATATGAGAAATAAGTTACTTTGAATATGGAAAGAAAACCCAATTTTCGTATATAATTGGGCTGACAACCTATTTGATAAATAATTTTTTAAAATTATTTTAGTAAAAACTCTAAATAATTATTAAACTTAATAATTTTTTTTCTTTTCTCTCAGTGGTATGGGAGGTGCAGGCCGGGGTGGGGGCGGGGACACGTGGCGGGCTGCGGAGTCGCGCCTCTGCAGCAGGAGCGACTGGTCGCGCCTCCGGGTCCGGCTCGACCGGTTTTGACCCGACTGAATTTTAAAAATTTAAAAATTATTAAAATATAATAAAATAATAATATTTAAAAAAATAAATAAATTATATTATTAAAAAAATAGGTCGCGCCTGTTAGATAGGCTCGACCCAAAAAAACAACCCATTTCCGTAAATAATGTATCTGACACCCTATTTTAGTATTTTAAATTTTTTTTAACCCAATTGGGTAAAAACCCCAAGTAAATACATCTAAAATAATAGTAAAACTAATAATAAAATTAAACTTATACAATATTCAAATAATAATAATATAATAATAGCAATATAATACTAAAATGACAGCAAAACAAGAGAAAAAAAAAATTTTAAACAAATTCGAGTAGGTTGGGTCCAAACCAAAATATCTTACCTGAGATATGACGTAACCCATGTTGAGGTATAATTTCCATACTTAAAATTCATCATATTTCAGCGTTCCCTAAAATGCTCCGATTTGGGGATATTATGTTTCTAAAAATGGAGGTATCATAGGTATAAAAAAGTTTTCTGTAGCAACAAATATTTTTTCAATTAAGATACTAAAACTATAATAAGCAATGGTAATACATATTTTTAATGCAATATTAAAATTAGCCACAGATCATGCAATTAAACCACAACTTTTTTTAGAGACATTATAAGATGTTATTCTCGTTAGGATTTTTTTTAATTTAATTTAATGCTAAAATCCAGCATCGCCAGTTATACGATTTCCAGAAGCCTTTAAAAGTAATTTTCCTTTTTTAATTGGCCAATGGACCATTATCGTCAAAGCTAAGAATCTCATATCTTCTGTTTCTGTATTTAATCTCCTTTCCATTTTAGGGAAAATTAACCCTTTATTTCAATTTTTTAAAATTAGGAATTTAGTTCATTTATTTTGAAACGTATCCAATAAGACACGTTTTTGCCACGTAATTTTGTTTCGTTCTAAAATCAATTTTTTTATCGTTGGATTGCTAACGATTAAAAAATCACCATCGTTGATTTTCTAACCGTTGAGACCAACGACTACTTAGACCAACGGTCACATTTCTTGATTTTCTAACCGTTGAAACCAACGGCTAATTGGACCAACGGTCACATTTTTCCAGCGGTCCATTTTTTTTTCTATATATACCTTATAATTTTAATTTTTTTCATTCAATTATATTCTCCAAACCACACTAAGGTTGATCGGAGGTCTTTTAATATCAAATAAGTCTTGAAATTTAGTACATTTAAGGTGGCTATTACAATTAATTGACTTAAAAGAAGTTGGACGACTCAATTGGGGATCAATTATATTGTATACATTATACTGAGAGATGTGGTGGGAAATTGAAGCACAAAAATTAAAATCGGTAGTTGTGTACTCCTTCTTCAGTCATGGGCATGGTATCATTTATCATTTTTACGTCACAAAGTAAACTTCTTTTATCAATTCCCACTCGTAATAAGGTAAGATTTATTTAATAATATAGTTATCATATTTTTTTCATTATTATATTTTTGGAATAACATATTGTTTGAATAGGTGGAGCAATGACGCTAGTCATATGGGTATCCCGAACGTGCTTGAAGATATCGGTTATCGTCAGATCAATCGTCAGAAGCTGGGATTAGTTTTTGAAAATTTCAATTATATAATAATCACGTAGGGATTTGAAGTTAAATATTAGGTACGTAATAAAATTTATAATTTTGTACTGTAGTTTAAATGGATGCTATACTTTGATTCGAGAATTCAATAATGCATCTTGGTCGAATTTTGTACGAATCACAATATTTGGCATGCCAATATGTCATTGATAGTTTTTGCAACTATTGAGATGCACGAATTCGATTGAGTGATGCATTGGTTTGGGTTTATGCAAAATATTCTGCCCTCACCTCAAGAGCTTGATGTTTTGCTGTTATTTTCCCATAATGTTACTACTATTTTGCTGTTATTATTTGGATATTGTATAACTTATGTTTTATTGTTAATTTTGCTACTATTTTAGAGGCATCTGGCCATTAAATTGTACTTATCTCAGTGTAATTTAAGTATAAAGTTTTTTTAAAATTTATTTTTCAATTTATTAGCAAATATTTATTTTAATGCTTTTCATGTAGTGTTTTTTTAAATTTTTATATAAAAATAAAATAAAAAATTAATACGTTTCATGTCTAGATTTAGCATCTATAATTCAAGTTAGGCTTAAAAAAAAAATTAAGCCTGTTTTCTGGGTCAGACCTGACTCAAACCTATCAAACGAGTTTAAAATTTTATTAGGGCATTGCCCAAATCTAACCGGACCCATAAACAAAAATAATGCGGAAATTGTCTACAATAAAATTAATGTATAACACAAATTAAAGTGGATGAATATACAGAATATAGGAAAGGAAAAGAGAAGAAAAAGCTTAAAATTAAAATTCAGAAACGAAAAAATGACGACCCTACTTGCTAATTTGAGTAAATTGTTTTTTATTTTAAAAATACCAATTTGACTTCAATTATTAAAGATAAATGGATTGCAAAGAGTATTGGGATCGGGTGTACAAAATTAGACCAAAACAAAATGCACAAGTCTTAAAATGAGCTCGGCCGCACACTAACAAAACAAATAGGGTATTTTAAGATTAGGTCTACCGTCACTCTTATTTCTCTGCCGCATTGGCTAGGGTTTACTGAGCCACTCTCACATTACTTTTTGTGTGTTCTCTTGTCTCCCCAATTTCTTACCTTCCTAACATCAACCTTAGATCTTTTCCTTTTTCCTCATTAATTCGCTTCCATGGCTTCAACCTTATCTTAGGGGTTCTCTTGATTGCTGTTTCTTTTTTAAGTTAGAAAAAAGAAGAAAAAAAGCTGAAGTTTTCAGTGTCATCTCTTAAACGTTAACAATGGCAACCAAGAACCCTTTCGATCTCTTGGATGATGATACTGAAGACCCAAGTTTGCTTATTGCTGCTGTTGAGCAGCAAAAGCTTGAAAAGCCTAAGAAAGCTCCTGCTTCGACTCCAGCTGCGGCTCAGCCTGCTAAGTCTGCCAAGCTTCCCACCAAGCCACTACCTCCTTCTCAAGCTGGTGACTTTTGTTTCTTCTTGGATTTTTCTTTTTAACGATTGTCTGTTTTGATTTGAAGATAGCATCCATAAAATTAGTCAATTTGTTTCTTGTGTTGATTCGTTAACTTAGTGGAGTATCTTTGTTGTGATTGGTTTTTGGATTTATGTATGGTTTATTGGATTAAAGATATAGTAGAACAAAAGAAATATGGATATTTTGTATCTCTCATTAATCTGCTTTTTTGTCAAATATTACGCCTAGTTATTATTTTGTTGGAATGATTTTATTGGGATTTGGTCATTGTAATATTCTTTCTTTTATTGCTGACCGTAGCTTTAGATTTTGTTGGTTTATTGAAAAATACTTTTAATCATTGACATGCTGTGTGCTTACTCATTTATCCCGCATTTTCCCTGTCTTTTTATGTAGTGAGAGAGGCTAAGAATGAGCTTGGACGTGGAGGTGGCCGTGGTACTGGAAGAGGCCGTGGCCGTGGAGGCAGTGGGTTCAGCCGTGATTCCAGAGTCGGCGATAACTCCAATGGGTATTCAGGAGGGTACAGACCCTCTGAAGAGGGAGATGGGAAGCAGTATGAAAGGCGCGGCGGCTATGATGGGCCTCGAGGTTCTTTCCGAGGGGGTCGCCGTGGTGGTTTTAACAATGGAGATTCTGGAGAAGGGGAACGCCCTCGCAGGCAGTATGATCGCCACAGTGGGACTGGACGTGGGTTAGTATTTTTCTACTCTTGGTTGCATGATTTGTTTTCTATGATTTCTCTATTGGTTTCTGTTTTGTTTAACCATTGATGGCATCATTTGTCTATACAGGAATGAATTCAAGCGTGATGGTTCTGGACGTGGAAATTGGGGTAGTTCTACTGATGAGATTGCACCGTTAGTATCTTTTTTCTCAATATCTATTGTGGCATGCATTAAAAATGTTCCTTATTTGATAAGGCTTATACATGTTTAAAAATGTACATATGTGTTTGTGTTGCGAGCTCATCATCATTATCTGCTATTTTGGCCAAAATAAGGGAGACTGAAGAAAATGTCACTGAGAATGAGAAGAAGAGCACTGAGAAGCAGTTTGGAGAGGAAGATGCTGCGGATGCCAACAAGGAGAATGCTGCAAATGAAACTGAGGAGAAGGAGCCTGAAAATAAGGTAGTTTTTTTAATCGCAGTTATGATTTTGGTTTTGTCGGAAGGTAGTGGTAGGGTAACAATAGTATTTTGGTGATTTCCCTCTATGTTTACTCGTTAATTGGTGATTATGGATAAATGGTATATGCTGATATATGTACCTTGAACTGTATTCTTTTTGGGCCATGTGTCTATCATCATTACATTTAAAAGCAATAAATTTTGAAGTGCATAGGATCGGTAGTTGAACTGTGGTTGTAATACAGATGTTTGTGGAGCCCATTTAAACTAGGTAATATTTGTTGGAGGAATTTATGTTACTTGAAATATTGGTTAAATTTCACATTCAATAATTATGAACCGGCCAGACTTCCTACTGGAATCAGCTTTAGGGTGATCCAATAATCGACTTAGTTTGGACTTGCCATGTTTAATAAGTCCTTCATGTTAACGTTCTAATTTTGAATGTGTATTTATTCTCTGTCTTTTTTAGGAGATGACATTGGAAGAATATGAGAAGATTCTCGAGGAGAAGAGGAAAGCTTTGGCTGCCCTCAAGACTGAAGGAAGGAAAGTTGATGTCAAAGAGTTTGAGTCCATGCAACAACTTTCGAACAAGAAGAGCAATGATGATATCTTTATCAAACTGGTAAAATTTCTTAACTCTCTCTTGTTATATTGTAATCTGTGCTGGGATATTGACTGGGCTTTTTGTTTGTTAGGGATCTGAAAAGGACAAGCGCAAGGATGCTGATAAAGAAGAAAAAGTCAAAAAGGTTTGCATATTTTTCTCATTTTATAGATTGATTATCTTCATTTTGTTTAACGAAGTATTGATGCACCTCTGGAGTTTGTATCGTGTAATTAAGTAGAATATGCTTCTATCTTTTCTGAATATGCTTCTCAGGTTCTTAGGTGGGTGGGGTTCTGTTCTTTCACCATTATTGCATGTTTGAATCCTGTTTCGATTTTCCTTTCACCAGTCATTAGTTAATTATAACTGATTTGGGGGCCACACCTGGTTATCTTCAAGCTTCTTTTTTTTTTTCTCTTATAAACAAAATCTTAAGTGAGTTGGTTTTCTCAGGGGTTGGAACTCGGAACAGAACGCTTGCTTTCTATAAACAGAACATTTTGAGTTCCAAATTTACTTTCTTAAACTATTTGTAAATGCGAATTATATGTAATTGCATAATAATGTGAATGTAAGAAGTATGATTGAATCAACTTGTCCTTATTAACTGTTATTGATTCCGATGGCTTGAATGTAGACGTCACTTGTGTTCTTCCACTTACTAAAGTTTTGCATGAATGCTGTTTCTGTGTAGTCTGTGAGCATCAATGAGTTCCTGAAGCCAGCTGAAGGGGAGAGGTACTATGGACCTGGGCGTGGACGAGGCCGTGGCCGTGGTCCCAGAGGTGGGTATGGAGGCAACACGGCCAGCAATGTGCAAGCTCCCTCAATTGCAGATCCTGGACACTTCCCCTCATTGGGTGGCAAGTGATGTCCGCCACCACAATCTACGCAATGGTTTTCACTTGGAATCCGTTGTGATTTATTCTATAGTCAGGAGTCCCCCCACCTTCCCTCAAAAAAACTCTCAAGACAAATCACCATTTCCCTTGTTAGAAACCATGAACGTGTTTTTGAGTGTAATTTTGCATGAATATCTTTTTTGTTTTCCATTCTGTTTTTGTTTTGGGTTAAAAATTAGAGAATATTACAACTGAGAAGTAGTAGCATCAGTTTTGGTCCTGTCCGAAACATTGCGTTAATGTTATTTCCATCCTCTTAAATTTTAATCTCTATTATTGACAAAATGTGAGACGGGGATGTTTTAATGTTGGTACAAGTGAGGGTTAGAATTTTAGTCTGATTTTGGGTGAAATGAGTTTTAAGTTAGCTTAATTTTTATAAAGTGAGAATTTTGGATCGGAAGCAATCTAAAGAAAAAATAGAGTAGTTATAGAGAAATAACGCCTCAATTAGTTGTTATTATTAAAATAAAAATTGGAATTTAATGGATGATTACAGATGATGGGGAGATATTATATTTATAATTTAGATTTGCTAAAAATAAAGTTTATCTATAGTTAAGGGATTTATATCATCTTAAAGATTATACAATCAAATCTTATTAGATTATAATCTCCTATAATCTTTTCAGATTACTTTTATATTCGTTAATTGTTTTTAAATTGAGTAAGTTCAAATTAAGAGCACCATTTAATAGATTGACTTTAATGGAACGCTATTTATACAATCTCACAGACTTTGAATAGCAGTCTGTGACACTGCTTTAAGCTCTTGCGGTTGTATATGCCTTACCTGTGCTATGGGTTTGCAGCATATATTTACTTGCGTTATGGGTAATCGAGTTCGAAAAATTAAAAATAAAAATTAAATTTTAAGTTAATTGAATTGAGTTATTTGAGTCAACTCGAATAAGTAATTCGAGTTTTTGAGTCGAGTTGAATTTACAATTTGAATAACTCAAATAATTCGACTAATTCAAATAAAAGATTGGAGAAAATACCTTTTAATTCCTATCAATTTTCAAAATGAGCAAATTAGTAATTTTTGAAATAATAATTTTGAGACTTAAATAAGTTAATAATTCAAAGTTTATCATAATAAAATATCTTTTTATTTATTTATTTTGCTTTGAAAAAGTTTTCAAAAATATATAGTTTTAAATTTATGAGCTCTAACATGGAATTAGTTATTCGTAACAAGATTTTAATTTGACATGTTTAATTTTTAATTTAACTTGAATAATTTCACTTGATTCAAAAAATTAAATCAAGTTAGAATGATAAAGTAAGATTTTTCACTCGATTCGATCTAACGCTCACTATTACTAATGAGGGGCTAAAATATTTGATATTCGTCACAACTAGAGAAATATTTTTAAGTTTTAGCTTGGTTTAAATTTGAATTTGGTTGGAAATATAATCAATTAGAGAAATATTTTTAAGTTTTAGCTTGGTTTAAATTTGAATTTGGTTGGAAATATAATCAATTAATTTATATATATTGAAGCTTGATAATTAATAAAATAAAAAGAAAGTTTTACAAATGAAAAGCTGGATAATAATTACAAATTTTTGAGTTTTTGTATTACTAAATTTAAATTATTCAGGTAGTTTCAGCGTTATATTTACACACTTGCGTGCATTTCTTATACTAATTTCTCCCAACTTTCTGAAAAACAAAGAGTTTAATTGTCATTTCGCCGTCGATGGTAGTAAAATATGTTAGCAGTTAACCGTTGTTAAAGATTTACTAACAATCACCATAAAACTATGATGGGAGGAGTGGCGTTAGACGACGGTGAAAGCCGCACTGTCGGTGGGGGCTGAAGCAGCACTTAGAGCACAAAGGTCAATGCCCATCGATTTAATATTAACCAAACGACTGCCTTCTTTTTCTTTCTGAGCATGTCAAATGTATCATTATCTGAGAAACAGAAGAAACCAAAGACACTTCCCCTTACCTTTCATTGAAAATTTCCTACCAACCAAACACTGTCACTGGCCTTTCTCCACTTTCACAGTCCAAACCCCAAATGCCAATCCCAGCCTTGAAGCTGTTCCTTCCAATTTCCATGCCCATTCACCGCAAAGACCCAACTTGCTTTCCACCCATAACTTAACAAGCACACACCCAGCTGCCCCTTCTCTTGACAAATCTCCACCTTTCGATCAAAATACTCTCAATGATATCATTTCTTCTAATAAGATCATCACTAGCTATATTCGATCAGGTGATTTGAGTTCCGCTCTCCGAGTTTTCAGAAACATGACTGTTAAAACAACTGTTACTTGGAACGCAATGTTAGCGGGGTATTCTAGAAAACCCGGGAAATTAACTGAAGCCCAGAAACTGTTTGATCAAATTCCTGAAAAAGACACTGTCTCGTATAATATCATGTTGGCTGGTTATGTACAAAACTCTGATATGGAAACGGTTTGGTCTTTCTTTAATTCCATGCCCTCTAAGGATATAGCTTCTTGGAATACAATGATTTCTGGTTTCGCTCAAAAGGGAGCGATGGCGAAAGCAAGGGAGTTGTTTTTGGCAATGCCGGAGAAGAATAGCGTTACTTGGAGTGCAATGATTTCTGGGTATGTTGAATGTGGGGCACTGGAATTGGCTGAGGAATTTTTTGAGTTTGCGGCAGTGAAGAGTGTGGTGGCATGGACTGCAATGATAAGTGGGTATATGAAGTTTGGGAAGATAGAAAAAGCTGAGAGATTGTTTAAAGAAATGCCGGTTAAAAACTTGGTGACATGGAATGCTATGATCGCCGGCTATGTGGAGAATTGTCGAGCTGAGGATGGTTTAAAGATTTTTAGAATTATGTTAAGGTACGGTATTAGGCCAAATCATTCAAGTTTGAGCAGTGTCCTATTGGGTTGCAGTGAATTGTCTGCTTTGCAGTTGGGAAAACAAGTTCATCAGCTTGTTTGTAAGTCTTCGTTACGTGATGATACAACTGCTTGTACTTCATTGATTAGCATGTACTGTAAATGTGGAGTGTTGGATGATGCTTGGAAACTGTTTCTTGAGACAAAGAGCAAGGATATTGTTAGTTGGAATGCAATGATATCTGGTTATGCCCAACATGGTGCAGGTGAGAAAGCTCTCCATTTATTTGAGGAGATGAGGGGTGAAGGAATAAGGCCAGATTGGATCACTTTTGTGGCTGTTCTTCTGGCTTGTAACCATGCAGGGCTGGTAGATATTGGCGTTCGATACTTCGATTCTATGGTGAAGAATTATGGGGTTGAACCTAGACCAGATCATTATACATGTATGGTGGACCTGCTTGGTCGAGCTGGGAAACTTGTTGAAGCTGTAGATTTGATAAAGAAAATGCCATTCAAACCACATTCCGCCATATTTGGAACCCTTTTGGGTGCCTGTAGGATCCACAAGAACTTGGAGCTGGCCAAGTTCGCTGCTCAGAACTTGCTTAATCTTGATCCGCAAAGTGCAGCTGGTTATGTGCAACTGGCTAATGTTTATGCAGCAACGAACAAATGGGACCATGTTGCTAGGGTTCGCCGTTCGATGAAGGACAACAAGGTAGTAAAGACACCTGGTTATAGTTGGATTGAAATAAAGAGTACAGTTCATGAATTCAGATCGGGGGATAGGGTGCACCCAGAATTAGCATCTATACATGAGAAATTGAATGAGTTGGAGAAGAAAATGAAATTGGCTGGTTATGTTCCAGATCTTGAATCTGCATTGCATGATGTGGGGGAAGAGCAGAAAGAACAGCTTCTATTATGGCATAGCGAAAAGCTGGCGATTGCCTTTGGGCTTATCGTAGTGCCATATGGGACCCCGATCAGAGTGTTCAAGAACTTGAGAGTTTGCGGTGATTGTCACCGTGCCATCAAGTACATATCAGCCGTAGAAAGAAGAGAGATTATTGTTAGGGATACTGTTAGGTTTCACCATTTCAAGGGTGGATGCTGTTCTTGTGGCGATTACTGGTAACTTTGCATGCTTCCCTAGTTTTCAGCATTTCCCTTTCACTGTAACTGTTGGAAATTTAGATGTTTGTCAAATACACGTTTCATAATACAACGTTTTTCTGGGAGGAAAGGATGGTATAATTTTCTGAAATTCCAGAGCATGGTAAAAACATAAATTTCAAAACTTGACATTACTATTTTGTACAATTATATTCTTAAAATGAAATACAATTAAAAGAATAGAAATTTAACATAACCAAAGACGAGGATAGGAAATCATGCTGAACCATCTGAAATTTATATCCAAAGCATTAAAGGAGTAGTTTTACATGCAACAAATTAACACAAGAGAGCATTATGAGCCCCACCAAAACCCTATTTTTCATTAAGAAGAGCAGCAACCAGACTTCTGGTCCACAGCCTGTCCTCGCATCTGCACTGTTGTAGGTCTCGCATTATCCATTGCTGGTTGGCTTGCCATCCTGCCAACAGCCATAAAGAAGGGTCAATTGGCTCGAAAATAAAAGCCCACAAATGAGAGAGGAAATAAATTCATCTACCATATATATGTTTGTCTGTACCTGTTCTTGATTGAAGCAGCCATGGCCATGAAAGCTTCTTCGACATTAGTAGCATTCTTAGCACTTGTTTCCATGAAAGGAATTCCAATTTCATCTGCAAAAGCCTGTACAAAGGAAACAAGTCATGAATGATGAAATTATGGAACTTCAACAATACACAAACCTCTGTATAAGTTTGCAGCAAATGACCAAATAGGGTCCATCAATTTACCTTAGCAGTTTCATAGGACACAGCTCTGCTTGCTGTTAGATCACACTTGTTCCCAACTAAAAGCTTGTTCACATTCTCACTGGCATAGCGGTCAATTTCATTTAGCCATTGCTTGACATTATTGAAACTCTCTTGGTCTGTCACATCATAAACAACCTGCCAAGATGTTAGCAACAATATTTCAATCCTGTTTCCTGCATGAAGAAAAATAAGTGGGGAACAACGCAGATAAGGTGTGAAATATGGCACTTACTATGATACCATGAGCCCCACGATAATAGCTGCTAGTTATTGTCCTAAAACGTTCTTGGCCAGCAGTGTCCCACTGTCCAGTGACAAGCAAGAAAAGCCAAATAGCAACCCACAATGGTCAGAACAAAGATGCAGTCATGCAGCTTTTAACTGTATAAATCATCAAATAATCCTACCAACAGAGAGAAAATAACAATTTGACTTATAAAAATCAAATTCGCATTATCAGAATTGAATAGAACCGAACAGAGAGAATGTACACAAAGCAGTTAAAGGATTAAAGCATACAAAGAATGGTGTACAGCAATTATAGTATGCATTCCAAATATATCTTGATTAACAAACGAAAGAGTATCCAGCAAATTTCAAAAACTTACTATTTGGAGTTTGATAGTTTTCCCATCCTGTTCCACAGTGCGGATTTTCTGCATATGGGAATACAATTTAAATTTAACTTACCTTCACGTGATTAACAAAAAAACCACTGCTATAAAGGAATTGAGATAGTACTTACAAAGTCAACACCAATGGTACTGATATAACTCTCCTGATATGAATCATCCTGGTTCGCAAAAAATTAAAGAAACTGAGTTCAGAAACATAAACCTCTGTTGAGTAACACCAGAACAAATCACAAAGTTAAAATGACACGAAAATCAAAGAGCAACCAAAAACTTACAGCAAACCTCAAAAGTAAACACGATTTCCCAACACCAGAATCTCCAATAAGCAAAAGCTTAAACAGATAATCACTGTCATTAACACAAACAAACAAAATTCAGAATAAATATTAAAAAAATCAAAATTTCAACATATAAACAAACATCCGATGAAAGCTTAAACAAGGTTCACTTTTTTTCTCTAGCAGTTTTGAGTACTATAAGCTCCTTCACATGACTTTAGAATAACAATCAACACTTTTATTCACCTGATTACTTCCATTATTATGCCCTAACTTTCTTTGATTTACCTTCAATTTCTCCATAAACTGTCACCTAACTTAAGAAATCACTTCTATAAGTCACAACTTTCAGCTCTAACTATTATTTATTAGCTAACTTATCATTAGAAATTCAATACACATCTGAAGCTTTACTCAATCGGATCTGAATAAGAAATCCATGAATAATAAGGGTAACGAAAGAAACACATATATTTAGTAGAAATTAAAAAAAGAAACCGCTAATTCAAAAGGAAAAGCAAAAAACAGATCCATAGAAAGCGAACTAGAAACGAGTGATTAAAACCGAATAAAATAAAAGAACAGGCTAACTATTTTCTTTCTAAGATTTGAAAAGAAGAAAAGAGCTTACTATTCGGGATTCATGGTGGTGACAAGTTAGAATAAGCTGAATCACAAGATGTCGAAGGATATGATAGAGGTAATCCTTAGGGCGAGAACTTCCGGTGAATTGAGATCGTCGCCGGAGAAGTAGAAAAAAAGAAGCGTGAGATGGAAGAAGAAATGAATGAAGTTAAAATGGAAGGAAGGTGTGTTGTATAGTTGTTATAAATAAAGAAGCAGACTTGCTGAATTGAAATTGAAAAGGTGGGGGAAATTGGAGGCGTGACGTAGCAACAGAGGACAAAAGAATGCCTCCTGTCGTGCACTTGCATCATGTAACTTACAAATTAAGGCATTTTCTTGAAATATATTCCAAATGAGTTCAAAAAAGAACTTCTATTTATATATAAGTATTCAGAGTTTGATAAGTTATGACTTAGATTTGTCAGAAGATTTTATATTTTTATTTTTCACAAATCAGGCGGAGCAGCCACGCGCCTGCCAGCCGGCAAGCAAGTATGGCTGAATGGGACATACTTGTGGTGCTCATTTTTGCTCTGATCTTTTTCATCAGTAAGATTTTGACGACGCTCGAGTCAGGCGCGTGTTTTAGCTTCCTTAAGAATGATGTCAAACATGGTATCTGAGAAAGTTCAAGAAAAGGTAAATTGAAAGGTCAAATTTGTATGAAAATTATTTATGTAATAACGAAGGCGTTAAAACTTAAAAATAAAACTGTTCTAAATTTTATTATTGTCTATATAAATTTAATTTTAAATATTGTTGAGTTCTGACCAAAAATAAATAAATTATTTATGGGCGGTGAGGAAAATGTTTCTTCCATTTCAAATTTTCTTTTTCCTTTTCTAATATAAACTTTGCTCTTCGATGCTTCTGCTTGGTTGATACCTAATTCTAGCATAATAATTTTTTCAAAGCTTCTAATTTTAGAGAAAATTTTATTTTCATTTAATTTTTCATTTTTTAGTCTTTAAATTTAATTTTTTTATCAAATCACTCAAATGATTGTTAGATTCTTTTTATTTTATTGACATGACATACACGTGGATGATACGTTAGTATTTAATTAATTTTTTAAAATTTTAAAATTTAAAAAAAGTAAAATCATTAAAATTATGAAAATAATTATTTTTAATGTTAACATTAACAACTTTAAAATGTTAAATTTTAATCCATTTTAGGATGATTTAATAAAAAAATACAACTTAAAGATTAAAAGCTAAAAGAAACAAAAATTATATAAAATGCTAAAATGGCACGTGATATATTTTTGTATCTAAATTTGGGTTCCACCACACGCTTTAATTTTTTTTTTAATATCTTAAAATGTGATAACGTGACATTAGCAACCCATATTACAACAACACAAGACAATCTCACTTTTTTATATGTGACAAACATTAATAAGAAAGTAAAAATTATTTCACATTTAGAATGAATATGAACAAACAGATGACTAAATTCAAAAACCTGAATGTGACTTTTTTGGATTCATTTCTAACTTGACTTCTAGTAATTTTATATATCTTTTATTTCTTTAATAAAATATCAAGTTTTTGTATTATTATTTTGAAATTAAAAATATATAAAATCGAAAAGAAAAATTTTATAAATGTATAAATTTATAAACAAATTACAAAAATTAATTTACATCTAAAATAAATTTGTATAAATGGTTGTCTCAATTCAGATGAACTTAGACACTATTTTATTTAAATTGTTCCAAAAATATTTTTTATAAATAATTTTATGTATATAGCTTTTTTAAAATTTGAAAATAATATTATTAAAAGTTAACAAAAGTTTTCAGGTCTTTTAAAGGAATTTTTAGATTTTTTTCATAAATTTAGAATTTTTAGAAAACTTGTAAAGAAATTTTAAAAATTTGGTAATTTTTGGATAATTTCTCATCTTCAATAAAATCACCGACTTGGCTTCATTTTTGGTTGGATCTCTTCGACTTTCAACTCACTCGTTTTTTTATGCGCTGAATAATTGAATGTTTTCTTCTTTGTCTTTTTGCTTCAATAATTGTGGGGTTTACTCCCAATTTCAAACAAAATTTATCTTTTTGAATTTTTATGATTTAGTTGAAACAATTCTTAACTTTAATCAATTATAATGATTTCTAAGAGAAATATGCAAGAAAATCTTTTGATTGTTACTATTTTTATTATTATTTCATATTTTTCTTTTTTAGGTTTTTGAAATTTTAATTTACCTGTATTTAATTTTATATATTTTAATATTTGTACAATCAAACTTTTTACTTAAAAAATTTCATTTGAAATGAACTTAGGTAAATTAATGTCGAGTTCATCTAAACCTAAATATTCATTTGTCCAGGTTTATTTTGAACATCAAATAATTTATATACATTTTATAAATTTATATATATTTAAAATTCTTTAAATTATATATATTATATGATTTTTAATTTTAAAATAATAATACAAAAACATTATATTTTATAACAAATTTGAAATATATAAAATTACTAAAAATACGTTTAGAATGGAATCTGAACAAAATCACATCTAGGTTCATCTAAATCCGTACATCTATTTGTCCAAGTTTATTCTACTTACAAAATAATTTTTATAATTTTTTTTAGGCATAATAACTTGTTTTGACCCTTCAACTTTATAAAAAGAAGTTATTTTATCCATTCATTTAAAATTTTGTCTCTTTTAGCTTGCGTTTTTTTGTCAAATCACCTGAAAATACATGGAAAAGTTAATGCTTTTTTAACATTGTTGACATGTCATACACATAAATTGTCATGTAGATGGCATGTCAAGATTTAATTATTTTTTAAAATTTAAAATAAACAAATAAATAAAAATATTAAAAATATAAAAAGTAAATAAAAATTATTGGGAGCAACAAACATAAGTCTTGAACATAAACCGTAAAACGGACATTAAAATAAAAATAAAAAATAAATATACTACATTAATAATTTGGTTTTTTAAGTTAGTTCTTTATTAACTCAATTATCCATTTTACTCTTTAAAGAAAATTATATCTACAATTTTCATTCAATTTTTTATCTTTTTACTTGAATATAGTAAAATGAATTAATGGCTATGTTTAAAAATACGTTTTTTAGGGTTAGTTCAAACATCTATGTGTGCTAAGTTCAGTTATATATGGCGCCATCAAGTTTTTCGCACTCATTAGAATCGGGGTAATTATTATTGAATGTTTAAATTGTGACGACTATAGACAATATTTAAATAGAGTTCAGCGTTAATTATTAGACAAGTTGATCTACTTTGCCACAAAATCAACGGCTGCGGCTTTGGCTCCAACTAAACATGTTGTACTAGTCTACCACGACTTGTTGATGTGCTCACTGATGGCTGGGTAGTATGTGTCGTTCACTAACTATCAGATATTCCCCTATTGCATAAAACCACACTTGACTCATTTGCAAAAATCATTGCATAAATCATTGCATAAATGTCTTAGAGGCTTGAAAATTAACATCTTGGATAATTTTCCTATACAGGGAATGTTGATATTGTGGATCCAAAAGGAGAACCTCTTATGTCTGACCGGTCGACAATGCTTATCCTACTCCTTTAAATATATCTTGCAAAGCCGATCAAGGGTCTGTAGGTCATTAAGAATACCTTGTACTAACCTAAATTGTTGTTTCACCCAGTCAAGGTATTGTCACTTGACAATGTGGAAACAAATGATGGACACTCACATACTAAATAATGCATGATGCTCATGGTCTATCTTAGGTAGAACGAAAAATATTACGTTGTCTAGATATGACATTCACAAAAACATCAAATATATACAATGAGTACAATTATAAATAATCACTTATATTAGATATGAATACAACATCAACATGCCTTTTCGTCGACTCATCGATTGATCTCTCATGCATATAAGTAAAGTCCTTTCTATAATATGTACGATTTAAATGACCCTTAATTCTGTACTAATATTAGATGCATTGAAAAATTATAAATGTTGGTCATTTAATACATTTTAAGAGATTAAATACAATTATATTTTTACCTTTGACCGATAGGGAACTCCCATGGTTGTGAAGAGATGGGCACTAACCACTGCATCCACATCCATGCCAAAGTAGACAACATCTATTTATTTCGTTGATCGGTTCTTGAGTCACCTTGCAAAGCGTCATGTACAAATATGTTATAGTCTTTAAATTCCAGCAAAATGTACTAATCGTATGAAAAAAAAACTTCGATAGATGAAGATATTATTGAGCTACCAAAGTACCACCAATATAATGGAAAATTAATTTCTGGGGACCTCGCACAATGGATTCAGGATTAAAAAAGGTTTGAAATAAAGCTTCAATCAGTGGCGAAACTAGGGGGTTGGCAAGGGCCCCAACCCCCCTAAAATGAATTTTTTTTCATATGACCCTTTTAAAATTTTTAAAAATTTAAATTAGTAAAGGTAAAATTATACTTTAACCCCCTAAAAATATAAAAATTTGATTTAATCCTTTAAAAATTATAAAGATATAGTATATTAAAATAGTAAAATTGTATTTTTTTATTGTAAAAATTATAATTTAATTTTAACCCTCTGAAACATTTTTTTGATTTTGCCGTTAATCCGAATTTTTCTGAGTAAACAAAAACCATGTTTACGGGAAGCTTTCGATGCAAAGGTTGAACCGTAGTCGTAAATTTTTGCCCGAGTCTCTTCTGTATTCACTTGATGAACAGGACCAAAATTTCCACTAAACCTTTGAGAAAGTCGTTTTGAAAAACTTTGGTGCTAGCTATAGTATTTTAGGGTGAAGAAAAAAGGATGGGATAATAGTATTTACTTTTTATTCAAAACTCCTATTCAATCTTCATAAATTATGTCCAAGAGGATACTAAGTAATCCAAATCAAAATGTGATATCATCTCTTTTAAAGAAACATAGTATTCGTTTATTTTCTTTCTCAAATAATCTCTTAATTGAGATTTACTAAATATCTTATCCAATAAATTCAAGCAGATTTACCCAATTAAAATATATGTGAAACACATTTAATTATTTTAATTGGAATCTTTATATTTGTGCGTCGAAGTATGCACATATATCATGTCCAATTTCTAACTTCATCAAATTCAATTAATTATATGAAAATTTCTATAATTAATTTATCTGATGTGACAAGTTAAATATAGTCTCAACTTTTTTAGATTTCAATTGTTCCAATCATAAGGTGTAACCTTGTAGGACCCTATATCGTTGTTAGTGATAATAAAACATGTCTAATATTACAAGCAACGAGTGGCATCTAGCAATGCATCATTGCTACCCAAGTTGTTGGAAGTCGTGATTCGACGAAACCTTTATGCGGCAATACTATCATGCAATATATTCATTTATCCACGATACTCAGATTGAAAGCAAGTTATGGAATAATCACACTTGTATAACCTAATCCTAATAAACAAAAAAATATAACATCTCATATCAAGTCATTTAAGTAACACTATGCATTTCTAGTCTCATTTGATCAAGAGGACCTACATACAACTCCCATTATATAAAAGAGACAAATCTTGTCTTAATCACTCATAGTTTGTAGTATACCTGACAAGAGCCTTTACAATTGACCGGTTGTGCGCATGCGCGTTAAAGCACTGAATTTATGAAACCATTTTTAAAGTTCTGTTTTACTACAAGTATACAGTGTCAGTTGTAATATTTATAGTGTTACAATGAAACACAGAAGTATTCCAAGGATCGAGCTCAAAGGAAGAGACAATTGAGAAATGATTAGCATACACAATAGAGTCTAAGTGACTATTAACACGATTTTATAGTATGACAATTCATAAAAGAAGATTTTTCAAGAAAATTAAATATTCTACCCTAAGGATTAAATTGCAATAAATGTAAACTAGAGGGACTATCTAGCAAATTACCAATGGGGGTTGGTTGACTTCGATGTGGTTCACCAAATCTTGGGCTCGGGACATAAATCGCTTAAATTACTAAGTGGCTCCATTTTATCTCTCAACCTCAATTTTACCGACTTAAACGAATTAGGTCCGGTTTATATTTAGATCTTATCGGTTAATCTGAGACAAACGAACGAGTGCGCAACAAGAAATAGTCTTTGGGAAATTGAAGGATGAAGAATGGAATCTCATGACTACTTGAAGAAAATCGAGATGAAAAATTGCTTATAAAAATTACAAAAAAGTAATCTTGCATGAAAGAAATTAACTCCCGGAGTTGAAAATTTTATTAATGAATGAATCAATCAATGACTTTAATGTACAATAAAGAGATGCTTATATAGGCTAGCTAATTACATCCAAATAAAACTCTAAAGGATAATGAAACTCTAATTAATCTAAACAATAAGTAGTTTTAGTAGAACTAAACTTTCTTGTTAACTAAAAGACGTAAAACTCCTAAAATTTGGAATAAATAATAAAATAATAAAATATAATAGATACAATACTTGGATCATATATAATCAAAATTAGGCCTTAAACTTGAACCCTATATGATTTAAACTCAAATTAAAGTCCGAAACTCGTAATTTCCTGTAATAATCCAATCCAGAAATTCTGTTCGTGTAATCTTCAGTAAAATGGTTACAACTTGAGCTTCTAGACTCAAAATCAAGTTATTCAAAGTGAGTTTCGAAACTAAAAGGTAGGTCTTCAAACGCCATGTTGATATTTCAACCCAAAAATGTTTGGATCCAATTAAAAAATTCATCACAAGTTGACTGATCTTTCAAACTTGAAAATTAGAAGCTTAGTTGAATTGACTTTAATAAAATTTACCCCATAGGTGCATGTATCACATTCTCATGGTGAGTCAACCTAATACACTATTCTACTAACATGTTCCCATGTGTCGACTTGATATCTCATATCCATTACAACATCTTCTCATCAACCAACTACACATTAGTCTCAATGTATTATTGTTGTCTCAACTCACAATAATATTTGAATAAGGATAATTTAAAAATAGTCGTATTATTCGCAAGAATTTATTATTAATTAGTTTATTTAATACATAAATAAAGAAAAAAAAAGGTAAAAATGAAGATACCTTTACCAATAAACAAAGTAAATAAGTATACTATTACAATGATCTCAGGATCATTGTTAGACCTAATTGGCAACGACATTTCTCTTACTATCTAAAGCATTGAAGTTTTGTCATATCATTTCTTTCAAAGTTGCATGTGTTGGAGGGGTAAGAATAAAAAGTCTCTCTAACTATGTTCATTTCATATTCTAGCATTATAATTGCTTTCAACATGAAAAATTAAATGTATGTGGGCTTCCATATTTGCAATAAGATGGGAAGCAAAACCAATATCTTTTCAAACTTTACTACTTTAAGTATCACATATAAATCAACACTCTTCAGGAAATCTTAAATACGTTTACTCACTTCCAAAAATTATAATTTATGTCAAGTGTGAAAAACTCAATTTTTTTGTTGTTCAAAATATCACAAAAAAAAAATTAATTTCAAAAAATCTTTAAAACCTTTATGCAAATATAATAAAATTTTTTAAAAAATTGACTTCGAAAATTTACCATATTGTTGACATGGTTTGTTACATATTCTTTTTGAAACCTTAAATCAACCATCTTTACGAGGAAAGAAGTGGAAAATGACAATTTTTTTTTTCAAAGTGGAAGAGTTTAAGAGGATTTTCTATGAAAATGGAAGAGAATAGACCTATTCATAGGTCGAGCTCGGTGCCCCATCTAAAAAATGAAAGAGTTTGAGTAAAAATATGTCTAAAAAATGGGATTGAGCAAAAAAAAAGCCTGTTTAGAAAGTGGGTCGGCCTCAGGTAAAGCTTTTTTTTTTTTGCCTGAGCCCAACCCGAATTTCAAAAGAAAACTGCTTTTTTTAATTGTTTTACTGTTGTTTTCTCACTATTTTGCTACCATTTCACTATTATTTTGTTGTTATCGTTTGGATATTATATAATTCCTGTTTTATTGCTAATTTTATTACTATTTTAGAAGCATTTGCTTGTTAAGTTGCACATATCTTAAGTATACATATTTTTTAATTTGTTGAGAAATATTTATTTTAATTTTTTGAGTATTTTTATGTATTACTTTTTTAATTTATATTAAAAAATAATATAAAAAATTTTATATAAATGGACCAGACCAAGTTAAGTCTGAGTTTTAACATTTTTATCCGAATTAAATTTGAATAAAATTTTAAATTTAATTTTCAGTTTAAATCAAACCTAGCAAACAAACCTCTAAAAAAATTTTGAATAGAACTAATTGAAATCTAACTCGACCTCTAAAAAAAATTAAAATGAACTGAGAGGATCTCAATACCCATAAACAGTTTAATAAATTAATTGATTGGGCCACCTAGCAAATAATAATCTAATCAAAATTCATTATCCTGGGTGTTAAGATCCTGCATATTGTACTTTGTGCAATACTTTTTTCTTGTACAGATTTTATGATGATTTGATCATAATATAAATTTAACACCCATAAATAACACTTGAGAAATAACTTTTAAATAACTATTTTAGTAATTAATCATAAGTTTCACTATGCAAAACCCAATTTTTTCAACTATTTTCTATTAATTTTTCGTATTTTTAATAATTTGTTATTTGTAGTAATAAATAAATAAATAAAAGGAAGAAAAAGGCTGAAGCAGAGTTTTGTAATTTTGCGGCACCGCCTAAAGTAGCAAAAACGTCCCGTTTCGTGGGGGAGTTGGCCTTTGGTCAGCAGTCAGCACCCCCAACAGAGACCCAACTTCTCATTTCTCCATCTTTTCGGACTCTCTCTGTTTCTCTGAACCAAGAGGGAAAGAAACCCAAACCCCCGAAAAGATGCATCGATCATCTAGCAGTTCTCGAGTCTCCGATGAGTTCTTCCTCAACGCATCCCCACCCCAATCAGTGGGTTCCAAGCAACCATCCTCGGAGACGGTTCCCCTGAATCCGCAAGAACTGCCTATGTACAACCCCCTCTCAGCCGCCGCCAAGAAAGAAAGGTCTCGACTCAGATCTGCCGAGAACGCCATCCACATCATCCCTCTCGTTCTCGTTCTTTGTGCTATCATTCTTTGGTTCTTTTCCAGCCCAGGTTTCAAACATCATCCTTTCTTTTTCCTATACAAGCCTACTTTATATAGCTATCATGCAGTGAAACATGTAGCTTGCATTCATTTTGGTTGAGAAATGAAATGATCCGCAAGTAGTTCCTAGAGCTTGTTAGGATATTAAAAGGCTCTCATTGATTATTAGTCTTATTTATCCTTTAAATCTTTATATTGGTTTTATGTTATTTTATAGATTTATTTCTATATAAGATTTTCAGTTGCAAAAGTAGATGCTTAAAGTTAGAATTAAGGAAAAAAAAAATCAAAATTTTTCAATGTTATGTTTAATATAGTAAACTGAGAATCTAATTCTTTGCAGAATCAAGGGTTTGAAGATTGATTGCAAAAGCTAAGGTCTTTAATGGAGCTGAATGAGGAGTTTTAATTCCATAAAACAAAACAAGACAGAGTGTGCTTAACCTATGACATTATCAAAGAAGGGCATCTAACTTGTTTCGTGTCAGGGAGGCAGCTAGATATATTTAGATTTAAACAAGAGACAGGTAGAATGGTAGATATTCATTTGATTATGGAACTCCATTTAGATGCTTGTAGAATTGAAATGATTTCATAGATTTTGTGATATTAATGTTGGGAAATATATGCTAGGGATAGAAACCAAAATGATGGTCTTTTATAAAAATAAATAAAAATAATAATTAAATACAAAAATAGTATGAAAAACATATTAATTAAATTCAATCCAATCATTCTTGCAAAAAATAAAACATTTTTTAAATAGTATCGTGAAACACATTGACGATTTCGGTTTTATTTAAAATATATATATTTAGAGAAGAATTTACTTTCACGGAAAGTTTGCTAACCGCTTTAGTGAATGACAATTCCTAGTGAGTGTTTTTGTAATTGACAATAATTGATTAGAACATTGTGCATCGTTTCATCAATTTATCCAAGCTATACAATCATTCCAATATCCGGCCAGTGGCTGTTGAAAAGGATGAGTGAAGTTCTATCAGCTGTAAATGGTGAAGCATTGTTGATCCTGTTCCTAACCTAGTTTGAGGATCAATTAACATAAAAATCAGAACAATGTGTGGAGATTGGTTGTAGTTGAACTTGAAATGCAAATACGAATTGAGCCAACCTTCAACTATGACAGTGTTTCCTCCCTCTTTAACACCAGTTTCAGCTTCAGCTTTTGCTCCCATAACAAGAACCCAGGTCCTGTTTGTATTAGGCCTGAACTCGGCCTTGGGCCTTTCTTCAGCCTTTTGTTTTAGGCTTTCTTCAATATTTAGTCCCTGAACTATACCCAGTTTTTCACTTTAATACCTAAACTCTTTTGTTGTCCCATTTTGGTACTTGGATTTTGCACTGGTACCTGTTTTGGTACCTAACAGCTAATGGCATTAAAAAAAAAAAATCATCCAATTAAAACGTATCACTTCATCAATGACATGGCACTTGTAAAACTTAGTAAAATAATGTTTAGAAAATTTTAAATTTTATTTAAAATTTATTTAAAAATATTTAAAATTTATTTAAAAATATTTAAAAGTTGTAAAAATCCTTAAAAATTGTAAAATTTATTTTATTAAAGAGTCCAATATTGTTCGAATAAACAAATTAAAAATTAATCCCTGTGCTTATGGGTTGGTAATGACAAATTTCATGCATTATTTGGTTAATTAGACCTCAGTGTCTAATTGAAAATTTTTCAATAAGATGCTTGCAAAATTTTGGTAAATAAATTAAAATTAGAATTAAAAAAAAAACATTGAGTTCAAATATTAAAAGATAGTTTTAAGAAAAAATTAAAATTATTATAAAATTTTAAAATATTTTAAAATTATTATGATTTTCACAATTTTAAAAAAATTTAAATAATCTTTTTCAATTTTAGTCATTTTAAAAAATAATGATTTTCACATTTTTTTACAGTTTTAAAAAATTAAAATTTTTATAATTGTTAGAAATATTAAAAAAATTAAAAATTATAAAATTGTAAGTTTTGTAAAAATGTGAAAATATTTTTTTACAAAATTTTATATTTTTACAATCTTTTAAGTTATTATAATTATTATAATTTTTAACAATTTTTTACATTTGAAGAACTTTTACAAATTCTTAATATTTTCAATAATTTTTATATTTTAAAATAAAATTTTAAAATTTTTATATAAATTTTACAATTTTTTATTTTAAAATATTTTATAATTTTAAATAATTTTAATGGTGATCGGTCAACATAGTAAATGACAAGTTAAAATGGTCAATGATCAGTTAACGCCAATCAATTTGAGAAACAATAATCACTAATTACCAAATTTTCCTTTTATCATATCCCTTAAAATCATAAACACGCTATCTTATTTAATTCTTGATTTTATGATATATGATATTTATGGGATTTGGGAATCCCCTAATATCCATAATAACAACTCCTTCAAACCAAGTTGTAGAAACGCCTTTTTTAGGATATTGATGGGCGTCGAAACCTTCAAATAAAAATTCTTACGATAAAATAATTCTAAACAGTAGTAAAGAGAAGTAGGGTCGAATCCACAGGGATTGGTTATTGTGATCAACTTTCATCCTTTTCTTGTGAACAGAATTTTTGTCATGCCCACGACTCGAAACGGACTTGCTGAAAAATAAATAAAATAATTTAGGAGAGTTGAAAATGTTTGGAAATTAAATAAGTGAGATAGCAGAAATAAACAATTATATAAATCAAAAATAAAATATAATTAGAAAATAAATTTGAATTTTGTAAACATAATTATAAAGCATTAGCCCTAGACTCGGTGAATTTCGATTTTTGAATTGATCCTCGAAAATGAGTTTTCTCCTCCAAACAATAAGCTAGTTATAGCAGCTAAGAACGTCCTAACCACCAATTCTTCCTTTCATAGTTGATTCCGGTACGACTTGCAAATCAACCATTACCGATTATCTAACCGCGATACAGGTGTTCACAATTCAAAACCCCAGTAACCTTGCATACTGGACAACCCAACTCGGATCAACAACCTCAATCGTGCGAGACATTTAAATCTGATCACCATCTCCCTTGACGAAAATCCCACTAGTATGACCCTGCCAAGATACGCCAAGATACGCCAAAACGACTCCAACCCAACGTATGCTTTTGAGTTGAAATCGAGTTAACTTTAAGGGATGAATTTTTCAATCCCAATATTCCGAAGAGACGATGAATATCGTTATGAAAGATTTTTAGTGCTGATACATTTCTCACGATTCTTGATCGGAAAGAATAATGGCCTAAAGCTAAGTAGAGATTTAGTGAAGCATGAAATTAATTGTGCTTTTGTTGGTTTATGGAAATAGCTTAAATGGAAATGGTGAGAGATGAAATAAGGGAAAGACTTGGAAAATAATTGATCCTAAATATTGAAAAGGAAAAGAAAATTTGTAGAATACCTGTTACTATTTGACGCAAAGAAAAAAAGAAATGAATTGGTTTTTTTATTCAATTTCCAGGTATTCAAGGTGTGTTTTTTCAAGTCCACTATACACCCTATTTATAAACAAACCATATACTAAAATTAGGCTAATTCCACCTACCCACTAATTACATGAAATAAAATATTAGATTTTTTTTTTCTAAATTTGGCTTTTATAAGGTCAAAATTTTGATTAGCCCTTAAATGTTTTTAAATTTTTTACTTGGCCCCCCTTCTATTGTTCATACTCCAATTGAATCATTTTCTGCTTGTTTTTACATTAAAGTACCCGAATTTCGTTCCTAACAAGATTTAAACATAAAATTCACCAATTAGAAGGAATTAATTCAAAAACAAATTGATTTGAGCACCTAAAATATGAAAAATAAACATGTTATTAGATATCAACTACTTAAGTTGATGTAAGAACATAGAGTAATTTGATCATTTTTTCTTTTATTTTCTCCTTTATAAGATGATGGTCAATCTCTATGTGTTGGGTATTATCATGATGCACATGATTCTTTGCAATTTATATATGATTTATTGTCACAAAACATTTTATAGGATTGTTGATTTCAACCTTTAATTCTTTTAGTACCTTTTCAAGCCATATTCTTTCATAAATTTCATGTGACATCGATCTAAGTTTTGCCTCAACACTACTTCTGGAGACTACAACTTATTTCTTACTTCTGAATGGTGATATGATTTCCCTAAACAAAAGTACAATATCCAGAACTTAGTCGTTGATCTTTTACTAAGCTTGCCCAATCTACATTAGTGCCGATTGGTATTCCTTCTGAAGTAGAGACCTTTTTCAAGAGTCATTTTTAAGTACCTTAGATTTCTATAGTGTCTCCATGTGTTCTTCTTGCGAATCATTTATGAATTAGCTCATAACGTTAACTAAAAATGCAATATCATGTCCAATAGTGACAAATATATCAAAATTCCAAGAAGCCTCTAATATTTGCCTTTGTTGACTGGATTACATTCATTAGACCTCAAATTTTGACTTGTATCCATGGGAGTTAGTTTTCAGTTACAATTGAACATTCATGTTTCTTTTATAGATCAAGTACACACTTTCTTTACGAAACAAAGATTCCATTCTTTGAACATGCTACTTTCATCCCTAGAAAATACTTGAGTTGTCAAAGGTCCTTGATCTCAAATTGTTTTGCCAATAGCTTCTTTAGACTATTCATATCTACGATATCATTACTTGTTAAGCTTATATCATTTACACACAATAAGAATGAAGATTTTGCCTTTTTGTGTATGTTTGATGAATAAAGTATGATATGCTTGACTTTGAAAGGATAATTATTCTTCACAATTTGGAAAAATCTATCAAACTAAGCTTGAGGAGATTTCTTAAGCCCATATTATGATCTTTTCAGTTTGCATGATTTATTCTTGGTGGTATGTGCTTCAAAGCATTGTGGAATGTTTATGTACACTCATTCACAAGATCTCCATTCAAAAAAGCATCATTAACATCAAGTTGATGTAAGGGCCAATTAAGGTTTGTTTCTAAAGAGAGGAGGGTACTAATTGTATTGAGTTTTGAAACAAGAGCAAATGTCTCTTTATAGTCAATTCCATAAGAATGGTGGAATCCTTTTGCAATGATTCTAACCTTGAATTTGTCCACACTTCTATCTTGATTATGTTTTACTATAAAAGCCTATTTGCATCCTATTGGATTTTTGTTTGGTGAAAAATTGATAACATGTCAAATTTGCATATTTTTTGTGTTTAATTCAATCAATTCTTAAATTGGTCCCTGCTAAATTAGTAATTTTTTGTTTTAATCTTGTCAGGGATGCAGTTAGGATAAAAATGAGCAGAAAATGACCAATTTGCAGCACAGTCAATAAAGTGAGGGCTGAATAAAGAAACGTGGAAATAGTTAATGGCTCATCAAATTTCTTTTGACTTTGTAAAAGTCAAAATTAGAAAAAATCTGATTTTATTTTTATTTAATTTTAATTATGTATTGGGTGGTTAAATCAAATTTAGTAAGTCATATGTATATAAATAGAGCTTTAAGGTAGCTTAGGAGACACACTTGACACTTGATTCACTTGATTTCACTTGGAATTAAATAAGAATTATTCTTTTTCTTCTAAATTCATGCGTCAGTAGCTATTGCTACTCCATTTTCATTTTCTTATTTTTACAAAAATTGTTTAATTGCTTTCCAAGTACCTTCCCTTCCCAATTTCCATCATTTTCATTCAAATTCATTCAATAGCCAACCAAAGCATGATTAAGTTCATGCTTCACTAAATACTAACTTAGTTTTAGGTCGGTATTTTTTTTGGTCAAGAATCGTGAGATACGTATCCGTACTAAAATCATTCCATTTGGTATTCACTATCTTTCCTAAGTATCGGGATTGACAACTCTTCCCTTAAAGTTAATTCGATTTCAAATTAAAAAGAGTGTTAGGTTAGAGTCGTGTTTGCGGACAGTTGGGGAAACAAGTCGGCTGTACTGTATTGGGATCTTCGAGAACAAATCAAGGAAATAGTGATCGTGTTTAAACAACCCACGGGGTTGAGGCCGTTAATCCGAGTTGGGTTCTTCAGAGTGCAAGGCTGCCGGAATCTTGAATCAGGAATACGTGTATCTCAGTTAGATAATCGGTAAGAGTTGGTTTGAAGGTCATACCTGGACCAACTACGAGAGGAAGAATTAGCTGTTAGGATGTTCTTAACTGCTATAACCAGCTTATTGTTTGGGGGAGAAAATTAATTTTCGAGGATCGGTTATAAATTCGAAATCCACCGAGTCTAGGGCTAAGGCTTATTATCTTTGTTTACAAAATTCGAATTTATTTCCCAATTTAATTTATTTCCAATTTATTTAATTGTTTATTTATGTTGTTTCAATTATTTAATTTCTAAACATTTCAAAATTCCCCTAATTTATTTATTTATTTTTCAGCAGATCCGTTTGGAGTCGTGGGCACGACTATTGCCACGATTATCGACACGACAAAAATTTTGATCACAAGTTAAACGCGAAAGTTAATTATAATACCAATCCCTGTGGACTCGACCCTACTACTCTTTACTACTATTTAGAGTTATTTTGTAGGAATTATTTTTGGTGGTTTTGACGCCTATCAAAAAAATATTTTTTTTAGGTTTTATTCCTTTCTAAGGTTGAAATTTCTTCATTCATAACTTTTCTCCATTCTAACCCCTTTAAGACTTTTTTTTTTGGAATTGTAATCCCATCAAGTTTAGTCACCAATGCTTGAAATCTAGAAGACAATACTTCATATGAGACAAATTTGGAGATTGAGTGTTGGGCACATGTATTTACCTACTTTCTAATTGCAATAAGACCATCCACATAGCATTGCCTGGTAGTAAGCAGTAGCGTGTTTTTTCTCCAAGATTTGGGTGAATTGTTTTCTTATTTTTTTTCGTTTGTGTGTCTGCTTTATTCTCGTGAATATTATGGCAGTTTGAAGGATTCTGAGTGTGTTACTTTGGTTGTGATGCTTATTTTTTTTGGTCTTTTTGGTTTCTTTCGGTGGATGTATGACGCTACTGTTCTGATGCGATATGGTCTGGCGTAGATTTTGACGAACAAGATGTTTCTTGCAGGACTTTTTATTTTGGTCCTATGGTGAATTTTGTTCTATTCTCGTTTCCTTTAATTTTCTTGGTGATTTGAGTGACTCTGTTTCTGTTGGTTTTTTATTTTATTTTATTATGTTTATCCGAGTTCTTGTGTTGTAAATGACTGAGGAATCTATGGTGGTCAGAAAAGTTTTATTTCTTTTGATTGTTCTATATCCCACGTGAGACGTTTCTGTATGGTTTTCTTGGGGTTTTTCGGTGTCTCGCTCATTGGAACCTATGGCAGTTAGAAAATAAATTTCCGTTTGACATTTCTACGTGTTTTTACATGATTTTGGGGTCTTTTTTATATTTCTTTATTTTCTTTGGTGCCTTCATGCATGTTCTGTTTGACTCTCTTACGTGGTTCTGCATGATTTTGGGGTTTGTAGAAATATCCTTTGGTTTCTATTTATCAGTTTCTTCGTATGCGTGGTGGTCTGTTCTTGGTTTTTTATTATTCTTTTATCTATTATGTCTTGCTCCCGCCGATAAATGTGTTTTCTTAGGTCTGCTCTTTGGGTGGATGGCTTGCTACATCCCTCCTTTCTTGTGGCTAGTGGGGGTTCCATGTTTTTTGGCGATTGATCAATGGGTTTTTTCTCTCTGTGTTGACCTTTCCTGATTCCTTTTCTGCTTTTGGTTACTTTTAAGTTTCTTTAGCTTTGGTTTTTTTGTTCGTTTTCTTTTCGTTTATGCTTTTATCTCTTTTTACTTTTTTTTTCTTTTCATTTTTTTTTCTCTCTTGTGATTTTTGTGATTGCTAGATTCTGAGATGTTTTTCTACACTTTGTCTTTTCCCTGCTTATTGATGCTGCTGATGTTGGCTTACTCTAGGACGATGGAAGAAAGAATCATAAGCCCATGTGTGCAGAAGGGTACAGTTTCAAAAGAAAGAGTTAGTGACAACAGGGAATGCTTGGTGATAGCTTGGAGAGAGCCCTGCTATATTCGCTAAGAGAGGACGGTTGGATAACGTTTCTCCTAGTTAGGTGGCGGTTGGCGTTAAACTCCGCCAAGAACAATAAAGGTCTTTTGTTGGAATTGCCATGGGGTGGGGAACCCTGCGACAGTTCGAGAGTTGAAGTAATATAGTTTTTCTTTGCGAAACCAAAACTCATTCTAACAGTTTCTCTCATATTCGTTCAATATGCAGAATGGAAGGGTGCATGGCTGTTAATTCGGAGGGGAAGAGTAGTGGACTGGCTTTGATGTTGAAGGAAAGAGTGAAAATCACAGTGCAAAATTACTCTAAATACCATATTGACTCTTTAGTCAGCTTGGACGATGGAAATGAGCTTCGGTTCACTGGGTTCTACGGTCAAGCAAATCTAAACCTTAGAAAAGAGTCTTGGGATATGCTTAGGAGGGTAAAAAGAACGGTTAAGGAAAGATGGATTGTAGGGGGCGATTTTAATGTGATTTTTAATAATGTTGAGAATGAAGGTGGGCGAAAGAAGCCGAGATGCTCCATGGACGAGTTTTGCGATATCCTGGATGAATTGGATTTGGTGGATGTTTAAACTGGTAATGGGTGGTTTACGTAGACAAACAATAGAGAGGGCCCCGATCTTGTTAATGAGAGATTGGATAGGTTCCTTATCTTGGAGGATATGATTGAAAAGTGGCCGTTTCTTACTACTATGGTCATTCGCCAATTGAAATCTGACTATGAGGTAATCATTTTGAATATGACGGGTAGCAAGATGGGAGAGAATTGAGGTGACCACAGATCTTATTTCAAATATGATGTTTGTTGAGCTAAGGAGCATGAGGCTAAAGAGATTATTACCCGCATATAGTCGAACGAGGAGAGTGATACTTTGGATAAGATGGAGAAAGTTAGGGAGAAGCTGGGCCTGTGACAACGTCAAAAGTATAAAAGATTGAAAAATAAGATAAACGGGCTAAAAAAAAGATTGGCAATCTTATAGACAGTCTTAACAGCGAGAGATCTACGAACCTTCTTAAGTCAGCGCGTGGGAAGTTGGGTCATCTGTATGATGTTGAGGAGAGGTACTGGGCTCAGAGGGCCCATAATTAGTGGCTTAGAGAAGGAGATAGAAACACCCGTTATTTCCATGTGAGGTTACGGGTCGTAAGAAGAAGAATAGTATTGAAAAACTCAAGGACTCGCAAGGGATGTGTAATGAAGACAAGAATGATATTTGTAATATTGTTTGGAGCTATTTTCATGATCTCTTCAAGACTTCTATTGATCCGGATGAGGAGATTGATTTACAGGTTGTTCCGAAGTGCATTACCGATAGCATGAACAATACTCTTGACAAATAATTCACTGATGATGAGATCGTTGCTACCCTCGAAAAGCCCCGGGAATTGATGGGTTTTCTGGGTGCTTCTATAATGAGCATTGGTCAATTGTGGGAAGGGACGTATTAAGGATATGTCATGATATTTTAAAAGGCTCTAAAAATGTTAAGTGTGTTAATGAAACGCTTATTGTTTTGATTCCTAAGATTAAAAATCCTTGTGAGATGACTAACTTTCGCCCAATAAGCTTGTGCAGGGTTATATATAAAACCATTTCCAAGGTCTTGGCAAATTGGCTCAAAGAAGTTCTCATTTATTGTATAAGCCAAAATTAGAGCGCCTTCGTCTCCAACCTGATGATCTACGACAACGTCCTTATTGCTCACGAGCTCATGCATTATCTTCGTAGCTCTAAAAAAGGCCCCAATAAGGGTTGTGTAGTCAAGCTCGATGTAAGCAAAACATATGATCGGGTGGAGTAGAGTTTCCTTGAAACAGTGATGATTAAAATGGGCGTCACTAGCGACTGGGTCAAAAAAAATCATGAATTGTGTTTGTAGCGTCCGTTATAAAATTAAGTGCAACACTAGCTTTACTAACACTATTATTTTCAGAAAGGGGTCTCCGACAAGGGGACCCCTTATCCCCTTATTTGTTCCTTTTGTGTATGGATGTCTTCTCGCATGCTTGTTAATGCCCAAGAAACTAATAAAATTAAGGGTATACGGGCAAGTAAGGAGGGCCCTAAAACAAATCACCTTTTTTTTCGCTGATGATGCACTTTTATTTGTCAGGAACCAACGGAGTGAGGTGGAAGCATTTTTGTAGATATTAGACAAATTTGAAAAGATGTCGGACCAGAGTATCAACCTGAATAAGTCGATGGTGAATTTTAGCCCCAAGACCCCTATGTATCAGCGCGTGACGTTGGGTGGCTTACTCAAAATGAAGGTGGTTGATAAGCTAGATGGCTACATTGGTTTACCTATTCTGGTTGGGAAAAATAAATCTAGTGTTTTTCAGGATATCTTGAACCGTACGGCTTACAAAATCAATAGTTGGTCAAAGCGGTTATTATCCTATGGAATCAAGGAAATCTTTGTGAAGTCCATCATTCAAGCTATCCCTACATATGCCTTTTCGATTTTCTTGGCTCCTAAAGAAGTGACTGATAAGATCCAATCAATGATGAGTCGAGTTTAGTTGGAGGGAGGGGAGAAGAAAAGGGGATGGAATATGTTGGCTTGGGAGCAGTTGTGTTATCCCAAAGGCATGGGTGGCCTTGGATTCAGGGATCTTCGGCTGTTTAATATGGCTCTCTTGGGTCGACAAGTGTGGTGCCTCATTAACAACAGGGGCACGTTATGCTATGAGTGTTAAGTGTGAAATACTTTCTTGATAGTGACGCATTTCACCCAAAAAGCATGGACAAGCCTTCCTTTACGTGGCAAAGCATAACCAAGGTTGCGAGTATCCTTTAAGAAGGTTTTGGTTGGAACGTGGGCAATGGCAAAAGAATTAAGGTGTGGCATGATAACTGGGGTTTTGAAGGCCTGTCGGGTAACTCTATTTGCCTAAACAAAATGATGGTTAAGGAGAACAACATGTGTGAGCTGCTTAATGGTAACAAGGAAGGTTAGAATGAAAAAAGGGTTTTCAAACTCTATGGTGAAAGTCTGAGAGATCAAATTTGCAATATCTCCATTCTTCATAATGGCCTTGACAATCAACCTGTTTGGTTTCATAACCTGCATGGCATTTTTTCTTCTAAATCAGCCTATTCGTGGTTGATTCTTAAACAGATTGGTTACGACCCTCATAGGATCTTTTGGAGAATAGTTTGGAAATTAAAAACCTTGCCAAAAATCCGTATTTTTTGGTGGATCTGGACCATAATATCCTACCTACGTATGAAAGAATTTCTAGCATTCATAGTGGTTTCAATAGCACCTGTCTGAGATGTGGGAAAGAGAAGGAAACTTTGATCCATGCTATGAAGGACTGCCCGATGGCCCGTGTGGTGCTTACGTATGGTGGCCTTAGTAACAATTTTCTTGGTAGGGATTATGCTCAATGTATTGACTGGATTGAAGATGTTTTCAGGGAGTTGGATAAAAAGGCGGTTGCTGATATTATTACGGTCCTTTGGAATGTTTGGAACAGTAGAAATAATGGCATCTTTAAGGGTGAAGAAGAAGACGCAAGGTAACCTGGGAGAGAACGGCGGCCTTAAGCCAAGATTTTTGAATTTTTAACCTGCTTGAAGACCCTTTGCTGTCGCGAAAGTCTGAGGATAAAGCCTAGAGCAAACCTGCACAGGGATGGGTCAAGATTAACTTCGATGCCTCTGTTGATGGTAAAAGAATGTGTTTCGGGCTGATGGCCAGGGACTCTGATGGTTTTGTTTTTGGTGGGCAAATAGGCGTGATGGATAAGGAGGTACAAATTGAATAAGCGAAAATGATGGCATTGGAAGAAAGCATCAACTTTGCCCAGTCAAAACAGTGGAATAAAGTGGACATGGAGACCGATTGTGTCAGCCTTGTTAACCGATATAAAAAAAGGGATTCAAATTTAACTACGTTGGGCTATCGCATGCGTGAGATCCACATGCAGCTGGAATCGTTTAATTGTTTTAATTTTAATTGAGCCTCGAGATGTTGTAACAAAATTGCGGATAAGCTTTGTAATTTGGCTAAGGATAATATTTGTACTGTGAACTTTAACATGGATTATCCATCGAACATCCATGATTTAGTGTTAAAAGATACAATAAATTGAGTTTGACTCTTGGGTCGTTTTCTTTCAAAAAAAAAAAAGGACCATCCAAATCACTAAGAAACTCATTAGAATTAGAGTGTGTTATCTGGTGAGTGTTTTTCAGAATTTGAACTTCGTTCAGACTCTTGATTCTATTGAATTGGTATTGGTTCCTTAATCTCCTTTTAGCTTCTTTTCTTCCTAATGTATGTAACAAGATCTCTATTGGATTTTAAAGGTGTTTCATATGTTTCTAGTGTTCGAGTTTAGGACTCAAGTCTCACTTTAGACCATGTCCAAAAAATATGTGACATGGGCCAAGTGCTAACATTTGGCATATAGAAAAACCTAGCCGCCTCTTTTGGAGTCGCACAAATAAGGCTACGCTTATTAAAACAAAACCTCTAAAATTTACTTATAGACCATATACCTTGCCAAACTTCACTTTCGCTATTCATAGGCTACAATATTAATTCCTAGCAGAAAGTTTGTCAAACAAATTTCTGAAAGTCTTGTAGATAAAGTAATAGTCCACTAAAGGGGGAAAAGGGAAGTCCCTTAGCTTATTATTTATCAAACTATACTTATAAGGTTAAAAAGTAAAACTTTTGGTGAATTAGTTCACCTTAGGGTTAAGATTATTTAGTGGCTAGAAATGACCTTTGCATGCAAACCTTCAAAAGTAAGGATAAGTAGGTTCCTAAAATTGATTGAAGAAAGTTCTTCTCAAAGCTTTTTATATTCTAAAAAGTACAATACAAGCAAATACCAAGAAGTCCCTAATAGTTGTCCATGTGCAATATTGTACAGTTGAAGTATCTTTACGAACCAAGGATAAAAAGGCTAATGAAAACTCGTTTCAAATAATTGCAATGGGAGATAGAAGCCCCTCCTATTAGTCATAACTTCACTCATCTAATGTGATCTTGACAAACTAAGAAATGGTATAAAAATGCAGCTTGACACATTCAACAACAACATCGTCTCTGCTATAGTGGTGGTGCATAATCGCTCTTCGCCTTCCGCTGAATTGTCATTTGTTTAAAACTTTGAAGGATCATCGTCCATTTTAAAAGGAAAAATAAAAAAAAAATGAAAAGACAAAAAGAAGGGAAATGAAAAACAATGAAAAGATAAAAAGATTAGAAAAAATAATATTTTGATGTAAACTAGTGAAAGAGAATCAAAAGCAAAGAAGAAGATATGATTTTGAAGCCACAAAAGAATCCTAATTATAAGTAGTAGGGTGGGAAATTGAAGTTTCACTCCAAGCAAAACGGTGGTAATAAAGAAACAACAAATTTGGGGAAAAAACTCAATAAAAGGTAAAGAGATGCCCAAGAAGAAATTAATACAAAGGTGCAATGATCATAGCAATAGCAGTAATTATGATATTCTAAACTGGCTTCAAGCTTCAACAAGACTCCTAAGAGCGCCACTAAGGATTTAACTCAACTAAGTCACTTTATAACCTACCTTTTTGTCTAAAAGGAAATTGTTGTACCCTCGTTATAGCATCCATCACCAAACCACCCGACAACCATACTCAAATGAAAAACATGGCGAAGCTTAACTTTATAACCTTTTCAGGAGAATAGTTCCTATCTCATCAACCTCACTTCAAAGTACCACATTATATAAAGGGAACCCACACAATCCCCAAAAGATATATGGCGAAGAGTCTCTACTATCATTTGTCAGTCTAACACTCTTTAGGCCTGACGATGCTTATTCGATTATCTCTCATAATCCTCTCACATCAACTCCATTTGTGTCATTAAGTGGACTTCCTCCACTTTATCCTTTGCACCTATGAAATAGAGTGCTTGACGGTTGAGACCCACGCCAAATTGACCTCCCCTATAAATACCCCATTCCAACACCAACGCCAATAACAAGTGAACAAAAAAGATCATTTATATAACCTATATGTTGCTCAAACATTCTCCCGACTTAGAAAAACCGCCATCCTTAGTGGTTTTCGCACTATCAACGGTGTGAACCACCACTACCCTAATGACTCTCTGCACCATCTATGATATGATCCACCATCGTTGTCAACCCCAACACTATGTGCAACCTAATTGTTATAAGCAAAATTTATTTTTTGAATAAAAAAATTTCAAGAAATTTTTATACCCTTAAACTATTTCTATGTAACAGAGCCAAATACGGTGAATAGAAATTAAGTGATAAATTCATTTTTTTAAAGAAATAGTTTTTTTTTTGTTTTAATGTGGCCTCTCTTTTTTGCAAGTGGCATATAATGTACACGCAAGTAAGGGTGTGCAAAATTCGGGTAAAACCGAAAAAATTCGGTTAATCGACCGAATTCGGTTAATCGGTCAGTTAACCAAATTAATTCGGTCAGGGGTCGGTTAATAATTTTTTGAGTTTTCGGTTAACGGTTAATTCGGTTCGAAACTGGTCGGTTAACCGAAAAAATTAATAAATAAAATTATAATATATAAATAGCCTACTATTCACTCAAACCCAATACAACATAAACCCAAATACCCAATCTAATATATATTAACCCAAGTACCCAATCCAACTCAATTACCCAACCCAATCATAAAATTACAAATAATTTAATAAATAAAAATAAAAATCTAAAACTAAAAATAAAAATAAAAAACATATAATTTTATACAAATAATTGGTTAACTAGATTAATTTGGTTAATTCGGATAATTCGGTTAATTCGATTAATTCGGTTAATTTTATGCTTATTTTAACCAAAAATTAAAAAACATATAATTTTCGGTTAATTCGGTTAGCCGACCGAATTAACCGAAAAATTTACGGTTCGGTTAATTTTTTTGAAATAATTTTGATTCGGTTAAGGGTTAAAAATTTTGAAAGGTCAATTAATTCGATTAATGTTATTTCGAGTTGGTTAACCGGTCAGTTAACCAATTGAACGCCCCTACACGCAAGCTAAGATTCACCGGAAGTCAAAAGCTGACCTACCCCTTCCTGCGAGCAAAAGCTGGTTTAGCCTCCCAGACCGTGGTCCCTGTGGCAATGGGTACTCATTAATTGTTTACCCTGTTTTCATTACTTCCCACCCTCTTCTTCATCACTCATTACTGTCTAACCAACATGCAAAAGCTAAGGCAACCAAAAGGCAGCCCTGCTCACACTTTCTTTTCATTCCCTCATCAGAAAACGTAAGCGTCCATTTTCAAACTAGCTGCATTCCCTACATGTAACCCCCCCCCCCCCTCTCTTTTAGCTACCCTCCTTTCCATGTATTTTCATGGTCCAATTAATTGCCTGCACATGCAATGATCTCCTTTACGGCGTAATCTATTTTAGGTTCCTACCAATTTTAAAATTGGCAAAATTTTTAGGAATATACTTTTTAAAGTGAGAAAAAAACCTTTTAAAACTATAAATTTAAAAATATTTCAAATTTAAAATATTGTTTAAAAATTCAAAAAATACAATATAATCTTCAAAAGTTCAAAAACATTACAAAACAATTCCTAAATTTATTGAAAATTGCAATAAAAATAACATAAATATATAAATTTTTAAAATTTATAATTTTAAAAATCTTAAATCATAATTATTTTTTAAAAAATCATAATTTTGGAAAACTATGAAAACCCTGCAAAAGGAAACCTTTTTTATTATATATAATTCCTTTTCGTAAATGGCATAATCTCACTCTTAATTTTTAATAATATTGGGAGAAAAATTTTCAAAAATCTAAAAATAGTTTAAAAATAAAAAAAAATCTTTAGAGGGATAAAATAACCAAGAACCTAAAGAGTATTACACCTATTTTTTACTAATATTCTCGCTAGCATATACGCATAGAATTAAGTTATTCCAATAATATAAATTTAATTTAATTTGATATATAAATACTTATAAATATATTAAGTTAGATATTTAGAAAATTTTGGGAGACACAACCGGCTATTCTTATACTCCACCTCAGTGCACATGCAACCTAATATCAATTAAAAACGCTGTTTCGACATCGTTTCAACTAGCAAGATCTGTGTGCTCGAGGACTTGAGCCCCATCGTATTAAATTTCTCAACAAACTTTAGCTGTTCTTTTTTATAGTATTAATATTCCATCTGTTTAGGTGCCAACAGCCCCAGCATTTTTACCAATATTGTTGCCACAATTTTGAAGTTGTGGATTCGATTCAACTTAAGAATGTACTCCAAAAAAAAAATATTATATTTATAGTGATATTGTAAAATTCTGAAATTTTTTTATTGAGGTAAGTATTTGAAATGATGGGTAAATTGCTAATTGGAAGTGGTCATTTTCATCATCTCTATGATAACCTAATACTTATCATATTTGATGTTGGTAATTTATTAAAACAAATTTTATCATATTTGATGTTGATAATTTATTAAAACAAATTTTTTGTGCATGCTAATATTCTCCATTTATGCAAACTTGATTCTGAAGTCCAATTAAGTTAAAACAACTTTCCTAAAAGATTGCATATTGCATTTGTTTTGACCAAGCAATTGAATCATTTGGATTGTGGAGAACGGAACAATATCGCATTGAGGATTCATTAAAGAATGAATCTTCAACCGTTCACTTTACATTAGTCTTTATTAGTATATTGTATTTTTTTTTTTATAGTTAAGGGGTTAGATCTTAACTGATCTCTTAACAAGTTTTGAAAACTTCTATTTATTAAAAGATTTGTATAGGTTTTTGTACAAAGCATAAAGATCATTTTATTGTTCATAAAGGAATGTATTTTCTGAGTGTACTCGAGAGTAAACAATTTGTGTTTACAACCTAATTTCTTAGAGGGGAAATTTAGAGGTGACTAGTCTAATTTTTAAGTATAAAAGTGAGGTTTTTATACTAGAGAGTGTTAGGATGTGATTCACTTGTTGTACTGGTAAAAAAGATAATAAATTTAGTCATTGAACTAGGCTTTACAAATATAAAAAGATCGAACTACGTAAACAATCATTTGTGTCTATTGTTTACTTTATTTTTGTTTGTCCATCACAGTGCTAATCGAAATGACCACTGCAGCGTTTTGAAAATAATTAGCAATGGTTTGATTCAACATTCCCTTAATGAAATAATCTCGTATTCTCAACAATATCAATATTCCGAAATATATGAGGTAATCTCTATATCATATATTCTTAAGTAGTTTTACATTACGAGGGAAATATGAAATTTTCGATAATTTTATTATTATTTTTTAAATCAATATCATTTTTATGCAAATAAAAGATAAGTTTAATTAAAAACAAAATACTTGTTTTTCTTCTTCTTTTTTTCTTGCAATTTTAGAAGTAAAAAACCTATTTCGGACAATTTTCTCCTACTGTTTGTCGGATGCTGCAGGGTTATGATTTGGTAATTTGGTTGTACCCCTATGTTTTATTTTCAGTGTTAAAGGTTTGATGTTGTATTACCTATTATATTAACTTTTACAAGAAGATGATGGAGCATAGAGAATTAAACCTCTAAATAAGAAATGTAAATACGTTATTAAAATTAGGTTGAATTGTTAAAACAAATTATAATAAGGATAATTTAATAATATGAATATGTTAAAAGTAATTTTAATATCAAAGATTATCTATCAACAAATAGATAGAAATAGAATGGACTTCTTTTCTTAGTATTTGGACTAAATTCAATTCATGAAGTGATGATCATTGTTGACAAAGCTTTACATAAATATCACTCGATTCAAATAAGATTAGATTCGCACCGTGAAATAAATAAAAATACTAGTGATTATAAATAATAATAATTTTATGTCCTTTGAATCGAATGCCCTTATAACCACCGATTACAATATGTTATTTAATTATTATTTAAGAAGATTTCTCTTTTTTTTTTTTTGGATGAATTATAATAACAAGGCAAAACTCAAACAACTAATGTGATTAGTGCGACTCAAACCCAATCCACAGCTAGTGTTATAGGGCTAGATCTTTCGTCTCGTGATCCGTGCAGCCTTAGGTGATCTGTTCATCCTAACTCGCCTAAGTCAGTCTTTACTCAAGTGAGGATTCCTTAAGAACTCCTCCAAGGTACCAATTTATACAGCGGAAGCAAACTTATGTCAAAAGAAGCCACAAAAAAGAATGCATACAATGTGTTTGAGTAAATGCTCTCAATATTCTCTTATTCATAAAGAATAATGAAACAATAAATGAAGTGAGTACAAATGAGGGGAGGCTTTCCATTTATAGTTGAACTCCCCCAAAACCGACGGTCAAGATTTCAATACATTGACGGACGAGATTCATCATATCCCTTAAATTATAGGATTTACAAGATATGTCATATCAAATCTAATCTAATCTTTTCAAGATATGATTCAATCAATCTTCTAAGATTAGTTACCAAAATAACCTAAGTTGTCATATCTTCATTATCAGGCCAACCAGACTTCAATCTGACAGGCTTCTCCAACAGGTTACCAAATCGAGCCAGTTCTTGCGGGCCAAATGATCTCCATCTACACAATAGACCTCCATCGGTGCATTTGGTGCGATGGTCACGGGCTTTGAACTGCAGCCCGTGACACTAGAGCGATGAACACCTTTAACCATTAAGTTATAACATGGGGTTCAAAGATTTAGTGCAATTTTCTAATTAATATTCCATTTATGCTTTGCATTAGCGGATCCAAAATTTGTTGAATTTTAAATTAAGCATATTAATTCCTCTTTAATTACCAATTCATACCAAAAATTGTAATATAAAGGAAACAAAATATTACCTATATTTTTTTTTTGTTAAAGGCATAATTTGAGAAGACATGTATATGATTGATATATTATCATTTTCTTAAATTCAAAATCTTTAGAGATAAATATCTTCATTTAACGTATAGGAAATGATACATTTTATAATGGATAAAGTGACATCTTTTTATTTTAATATAGCATTTTTCTAAAATTATTTTCCCATGTTTTCATTTTAAAGAAGTACGTGTTGAATTTTGTTGATAAATAATTAATTAATGTTGACAACCACCAATGTTGATTTCAGTATAAATCAAATAATTGTATTTATATTTAATGCTGCTTTTGAAAAAATTTTACTTAGTGGTGAAGTTACTAATTTGTATGAAATTAATTTTTATAGTTAAGAGTTAAATTTTAATAAATACAAAAAGAATTCGATATTGATGGTTGTAGAGTCCTTCTTTAATTAATATTTTAAAGTTTTCTTAAATCTAACCTTAATAAATCAATCATTATTGAGTTCCATTTAATTTGACTTTTTCAACAGTAAACCTAACCATAATAAAGTTTTTGTATGGAGCTCGACATCTATAGATAACAACTTTATATTTATTTAAATTTTTACCTATAAGTTTAATTATAATTGAATTTTAATCAGTTACCTAAATCTAACCATCAAAAATGAATTTCAACGCCCATAGGCATCAAGTTCTTTAAAAAAAAAAAATTTAATCGTGCTTATAAGTACCCTCTACCCTCTAAAGTTACCCATCATAATTGTGGACTTCTTTAAGCAAAAAGTCCTTCCAAAACCACCTTCTTTTTCTTACTTTAAAAATAATATTTTAAACCCTAGTACGGCTTTGTTAATTGAAAAGAATCATATTACTCTAATACTCATTAATAGGGTGATTTTTTCTTAACTTGTTAGTTAAGCAAGTATTTATTTGTTGCTAATATTTAATTTTAGTATAATTTTTATTATGTTGAATTTAAAATATTGATTTATTTTTATTTGTTTTCATTTACTTACTAGGTCGAGGAACGAAATCTCTGGATTTAGAGTAACAGACATTATCTGATAGTAAATGAAGTGCATGGTTGACTTAGAGACCATTTAAACATAGTGGATTTTTTATAAGTTGCTAAAGTACCTCATACTTCAATGTGGTCTTTGTTGCTTACAACCTTGGTGGAAAGGTGGAGATTAGAGACTTTTACCTTCCATCTCCCCTGCGATGAAATGGCAATCACGTTGGAATATGTAGCCATAATCATGGCCTTTCAATTGAATAAACCATTGCCACAGGTGTCACTACAGGAAAATAGACTTTTAGCGGCCTTTTTTTCTTTTAGCGGTGTTTTCCCAAGCGCCGCAAAAAACGTCGCTATATGTAAGGCCGGTAAAATTAGCGGCGTTTTTTTGAAAAAAGTGCCGGTAAAATTAGCGGCGTTTTTTTGAAAAAAGCGCCGGTAAAATTAGCGGTGTTTTTTTGAAAAAAGCGCCGCTAAAGACAGAGACTTTTCGCGGCGCTTTTTTAAAAAACGCCGCTAAAGACCAGCACTTTTAGCGGCGCTTTTAAAAAAAGCCGCTAATTTGCAGTACTTTTAGCGGTGCTTTTTTTAAGAAACGCCGCTAATTTGCCCAGTTTTGCAATATGTATTTTTGCACCTATATCCAACCCTTCCGCAAGAAATTCAACAAAAACAACAAATATACCATGAAATCCAACCAAAACCCATAAATTTAAATAATACAAAATTATACTGAAAAATATATTATATAAATTGTAAATGAATATTCAAAATATTCTTACAATAATGTTAAAAGTTACAAGAAAACAAATGTCTAAGATGGGGATTTTGAAATTGTGGAACATAGTCATCATAGACCGACATCAGAATGGAGTTCATTGTATTTTCTGCTCGCCTCCGCCTCCTCATTCTTGCCTCCGCCTCCTCCTCCTGCCTCCGCTCTAAGTTGAGAAATTTGTTCATCTATGCTAGCTTGTATCTGAACTATCTTATCTTTTAGCCTCTGAACTTCAGCTTGACTTTGACTCCCGGAAGGCATGTATTGGTGCGAGGTGGATCCAAAATATTGGGTCGGGTTAACACGGATCCTTGAAATCTAACCGAACATACCTTTCAGGACCCAAAACTTCATTAATAATTCAGTTATCAATATCCTCAAAATTAACAGAACTATCGATCAAGCGATCGCTTTATACTCTGCCTTCTTATCTTTTAGTTTCTCCTAATAAATCAGTTAAAGTGTTAGAAACGAAATATACAATAAAAAGGAATACAACATAACATTATTTAATTTAAACTAATAAAAACGACGAATTAAAACATTATATAAATATTTATAATGAATCAAATTTTATTAAGTAAATATACCATAATTTCTGCAGCATCAGATGTCATCGGAGTTCCATCTTTTTTCCTGTGTGTAATGTCAAAAAGCTGAAGGCGTCCAACTTTTTGACCAGACGAGGCTTCCTACAATATAGTAGTAAATATTATTTAATAGTAAAAAGATATTAATACTTGATAGAATTAATAAATCCATAGTACTGCTGCTTTGAGCTACACAAGCAAAACTTCTCGATCCTGTCGTGTGCGTAAATTTTTGTTTTTGCCTGCTGCTTGTTCCAACTCGCTCACGGTCCTACATAATGAAATTATTATTACGTATATAGTAAATACTATAAACCGAAAAATTTATAAAAGTTTGCAAGTACATAATACCTCTCCTTTCTTCGAATTCCAAAATCGAACCGCATCTTCCCATTGGTACCTCAGCATTCCCGGTGGGACATTTTGCAATTTTTCTTCGAGGCTTATGGGTTTTTTAAAATATTCTTTTTTCAAAATGCTTTTATGGTCTCTCCATTTTTTACCCAATGCCTTCTTGATATAGGCATCAGAGACCTCTAAAGCAAACCTCTCCTAAAAAACACAAGTTTAGGAAGTAAATATAAATGAAACTTAAACCAAAGTATTATAAATTACATTAACGTTTTGTTACCTTAATATTAGAGAGAGCTTGATTTTTATTGCTATCAGGCATGTTATGCCATGATTCGTAGTTGATGGGCAACATATTGGCATTTCGTGCTATAATGCCCAAATAGCCTCGCTAAAAGTCGAGCTTCTTGTCCAACAGTGACCATGGTCATTTCTAGTTACTTTGACACGCCGGCGTAATTTAAGTTATATAAATTTGTTAGGAGCGTACGTCCTCGACCTCTGCACGTCCGACCATTTTCAGTTGAAAAATAATATATTTTTACTATATTGAAATTTAAAAATAAATCAGTAATAAAATTTAATACAATTTGTAAAATAAACTTAACATTACTTTGAAATTCCACAAACTCGTCAAGTGTCTCCAAGACGCTTGAAGATCCAACAACTGCTCATTGCTCAAGATTTACTTCTTCCGAATTTGTAGTATTCTGTACAATACTAAGATCTCTTAATCTTCTTCTAGGTATTTTTCCTGCAACACATAAAATAGTAAAAATTTTAGTAAGAAATAACAACAATAGTAAATATAAAATAGTTAAATTATATAACATGACCAATGTTAAAATTATAACATTACATATAAATAAAAAATCATAAAATCTTACTACATCATAAATCGTAAATATCTTCGTCCACATTCTGACGAACCCATTGAAATTGTGTACTAGTACTAGGGATATTTTCATTTAAGTTTTGTTCTGGAAAAGGCAAAGTTTCTGATCTTTCAACGATGTCATCTCTACTTCCATTCCCCATGTCAAATAAGTCTCTAGGGGTGTTTCGGAGTACAACGTACCAACCCTCATCAATTGGATCTTCGAGTAAAAACTTGTTTAACTTGAGAAGAAAATACATACGGCTCGTCTATCAAATGTTCTCCAATGTGAATTAATAGAGAAATTCACCATTGTAAAACCAAACCGATCATTTTAATTCATGAGCGAGATTAGCATCAGTCCAATCACATCGAAATAAGACAACTTTCCATTTTCCATAGTAATCCAACTCAATAATGTCGGTTAGAAGTCCGTAATACTCCACATTTCCTCGACGATTCTCGTCCCTAGCACTAGCGTAACTTGTAATTAAAGAATTAACAACTACTCCACAATTTTGAGTTCTCCTCAATCTCTCGCGATATTTGGTATGAAATCTGAATCCATTCATGATGAAGCCACTATATCTTTTTACTACTCGATTCGGACCTTGAGAAAGCCATTTAACTTCGTCATTAATGACATTCCCACTCCAAACCTATTGAATCAAAAGTAAATTGAGTAATTGTAAATGTTATGAGAAAACATTATTATTTGTCAATAAAATGTTGAGTTGCATACCATTTGGCTTAACCATGCATGAAAAGATTCTGCGAGTAACCTATTAATCTCGCGATGTTGTAATCTTCGTGAGCGTGAACGAGATCTTAAGACTTGTTTGTACTCACTATGTTAAAAAAATGTTTAATTCGTTAAAAAATAAACAAGTCAAAAAAAGATGAATATTTATCATATTCTAGAACTTACTTGCGTAATTGTTCAAGTGCATCGTGGTGGAAAAGAACATATCTATGTGCTTGTATCAAAGATCGGTCATCTAATTCTGCAATTTCAACTTTGCCGATTGGTTCTCCATAACTTTGAAATAAATAAGTTTCGGCCAATCTAGGATCATTGAGTCCGGCATTTCTACTTGGTCTATTCAATCTTGTTTCAACATCTTCTAAATATCTAGAACAGAATGTTATACACTCCTCTGCCAAGTAGCCTTCAGCAATCGACCCTTCCGGATAACGCTTGTTACGGCAATAAGACTTCAATTTGCTTAGGAACCTAAACACCATATACAACATTATCAAAACTGGTAACTATAGGTATAAAGGTGGAATGCCTTTGAAATAAATTAGCACCTTTCAATTGGATACATCCAACGATAGAAAACCGGCCCACCAATTATTGCTTCACGAGGGAGATGAATGACAAGGTGCACCATAATTGTGAAGAAGGAAGGTAGAAAGATCTTCTCCAAATTGCATAATGTCAAAGTGGCTCGATCTTGTACTTTTTCAAGTTCTTCAACATTCAGAACTTTGCCACAAATTGCTTTCATTATATTGGACAGTTCAATTATACAGGACGTTACCTTCTTTGACATACAACACCGTAAAGCAACTGGAAGTAGATCTTGCATCAAGATGTGATAGTCATGTGATTTTAATGAATATAGTATTCGATCTTTAAGACTTACACATCGAGATATATTTCATGCATAGGCATCCGGAACCTTTATATCCTTCAACACCGTGCAGAACATTTCTTTCTCTTCCTTTGACATTGCAAAAATTGTAGGCGGCAACCAATATTTTCCATTAGGACGTACTTGGGGATGAAGATCACGCCTAATTCCCATGTGAACTAAATCAAGTCAACTCTGAAGATTATCTTTTGATTTACCATCGACGTTCAAAATTGTCTGGATGATGTTCTCGCAGACATTCTTTTCAATATGCATCACATCAAAATTGTGGTGTAATATGTGATGCTCCCAATAAGGCAAATAAAAAAAAATACTTCTTCTTCCACAAGTCCGCCTCATTAGGGTCATCCTCCTCGTCAGATTCATCATCAGATTCATCCCTCTATCGTCTATTTGTTTGCCTGTTAGATGGTTGATTCACTTCCGTGAATCAAATCCATATCTTTTAACATGAATAAGATTTCAGATCCAATGGTCTGCTCAGAAGCTTTTTTCAACTCTTCAGTACCGTCAAATAAAGCCCTCTGAAATCCATAGCTATGATTTTCATCTAACCACCGACGATGCCCCATATAGAAGAACTTCTTCCCATTATATAACCACTGTGAACACGTTTGAGCAACACAACAAGGACAAGCATAACGTCCTCTGGTACTCCAACCGGATAAATTCGCATATCTTTGAGAAATCATTAATTGTCCACAAAAGCAAGCGACGTAGGTAAAAGTTCTCTTTCTCAATACATCATACGTCTCAACACCAGCCCATAATTGTTTTAACTCTTCAATAAGTGGCTGCAGATATATGTCAATATCATTTCCGAGGCCTTTCTCTCCGGGAATAATCATAGATAATATCAAAGAAGATTGCTTCATGCAGAGCCATGGAGGCAAATTATAAGGAACAAGGACCACAGGCCAAGTACTGTACGAGGTGCTCATGATTTTAAAAGGATTAAATCCGTCAGATGCTAACCCGAGCCTTACACTCCGAGGATCACTTGCAAAGCTTGGAAATTTATTGTCAAATGATTTCCAAGCTAAAGAATCTGCAGGATGCCTTAATAATCCATCATCCATTCGTTGATCATGATGCCACGTCATAAACTCGACTGTCTTTGACGACATGAATAGCCTTTGAAGCCTTGGGATTAGCGGGAAATATCGCAAAATCTTGTTCGGCTTCCTTATTGACTGTGGGCCATATTCATCCTCATTAACATCTTTTGCATCTCTATTCATCCAACGAGATTTACCGCAAACATGACAAGACTGTTGATTTCTTTGATCACCCCAATACAACATGCAATCATTTGGGCAACTATGAATTTTGTTGTACCCAAGCCCTAAATCTTTTATCACTTTCTTCATGTCTTTACATGATTGAGGGATTTTTGCAAACGGGAACATTTCTCTCAAAAGCTCTAACAGCATTGTCAAAGAGTTTCCGGTCCGCCCTCCCAAACATTTTAAGTGGAAAAGGCGAATACAGAATGACATTTTCGAAAATTTTGATCCCTCATAAAGTTCTTTATTCATTTCACCAAGTAACGTGTAGAACTTCGCCGCTTCTTCATTCGGTTGTTCATCCGGTACACTTCTTCTCGTTTCTATAAAAGTATTTCCACCGATATTATAATCATCGGATGCAACATAGTTTGGTGGAAATGATTGGAAACCTTCACTCCGCATATTAAATGCATCCTGCATCATACCTTCCATGTCATCTTCTCTAACATACTGACGGTAACCATTATAAGGATAACCCGGATTAATCGTCGAAGAGGCTCCACTAGGTGTACACTCTCCATGAAAAATCCATTTTTTATACCCCCGAATGAAGCCATCAACAATTAGATGTTCGTAGACAACTTCACGATAATGCCAATAAATATTGCCACACTTCTTACACGGGCAAAGAATCATATTCTCTTGGCTTGAATTGTGATCTAAAAAAGATTGCACTCCATTTTGATACTCGTTGCTTGCCCTTGAGAAATTCATCCAAGTCCTATCCATTTCGTAGTTGTTGAAGTCTAAAGTTGGCAATAAGTTACACGGGTAAGTTGTTTATTATGTAACTCTTGATATGATATATATTTATGTTTTATGTAAGTTATGTTGATTATGTAAGTTATGAAATTTGAACTTTAAGCTATATGCTTTTAAGGAAATTATTAGATTAAACTACATGTATTAGTTAAGTTATGTAAGTTGTTATGTACGTTATGTGAGTTATGTAAATTATGTAAGTTATGTGAGTTATATAAGTTGTTATGTAAATTATGTAAGTTATATGAGTTATGTAAGTTATGTAATTTTTTAAGATTCATCATACGTGGCGTCGTTACACTTAGGGAGGATCCATTATATCTTACAGCTCGATATAAGGCAACCCGTCAGGTTTCCAGCCTATATACTTTGAATCTTTGAAATATTTAAAATAAGGTTGGAGAGAAGGTCAGCTATTGTTGTAATTTTAATGGACAAGCAAGCTACATGGTAATAAAATTAATTCATACTTATTCATACTTAAGTTGAATCAAATAAAAAATAAATCAAGCAACATGCAACAGTCATAATAAATATAAAATATATTTATATTAAATTAATAAAATACATTTAATAATAGTGATTAAAAATAATAGTCATAATAAATACTTTAGATACTTAAAAAATTAAAATATAAAAGTTGGAAAATATATACGCTTTCACGAGCCAAATCATAAATTAAACCTTAAATTAATTTGAAAACAAAATTTAATAAAAATATTTTTATATATTTTAATTCAGTATTTAAAAATAATAAGTTAATTAATATAATACTAAAGTTAAATAAAATGGTGATTTTTTTAAAATAAACTTATTTTTTTTGATACATGTATTTTTATTTTTCAAGTTTTTATTCATTAAATATAATTTCTAATTTAATTTATTAAAATTTTAATATTTATAAGTTAAATTGTTGATAACTTTTAAAACATAATATTTGAAAGATTTTTGTAATTAAATTATGTTTTCAAATCATTAAAATTAATATTGAGTGATAAAATTTAATTAAAAATTTAAAGTTGCTGGCAAAATATAATAAAATTCAAAGTTTAGTATAAATTCAATCACATAAGAGTTGAATGATAAATTTACTCATATTTTCAATATACAATGACAAATATCAATAAAAACATATTATAAAGTGTTTACAATAGTTTGCTAATTGAATATTTATAGCAATTCATTCCCTCGTTCAGCATTTCTTTTTGTTGCAATAATAAAGCAAAAAGTTAAGAGCTTGCTGTCAACATTTGGAATGAAATTACAAGTTTGGAAATCATGTGCTAGGTTATGTTAATGTAAAATTTCAGTACCTGAATTTGTTTCAAAGTTCAAATTCATCCCTTGGAACTTTAACTTAGCTTTAATAAAGTTCAATTTCGTACTTAAAATTTTATTTTGGTCCAATTAAGTAATCAACACTTGAATTTAGATTTTTTTCCAAATAAGTACTTAAAGGTAAATGACTTATTTGAACCATGAACCTAACACATGAATTTAGATTTTTGTCCAATTTAGTACTTAAAAGGTAAGTGACTTATTTGAACCATGGATCTGAGTCCATGTACTAGTTTTGATCAAAACGTCATATTCAAATAACTAATTGAACATAATAATAAAAAATTATGATCAATAAACATATCATAAATATAAATCTTAAATTATGACCTATTAATCGAATATTCACTTTTTGCAAAAATAATATGAGTTCAAACACTATTATTAAAAAAAAAAACATCATAAACATAGTTTGGATTTTTCACATGTACAATTAACAGCCACCTTGTGAATCACTTAACTTTTTAGAAGCTACCATACCACTTCTTACTTTGTTTCAATTGAAAAGTCGGAAAAATAAAAAGTTTTAACTTAATTTGATGAATTAAGTTTTAACTGAAATAATAAATCATGTTTAAATTTTAAACATGGTTCAACCAATTTGATGAATCAAGTCTTAAACTTTCTAAAACCTCATGTTAAAGGTGAATGCATGATTCAGTTTCTAGAGATGTTGAATCTTTCATCATAAACATTAAAAACATAAAAGGAAAAACATGTTGAAAGAAACATAAATGTTAGGGAAGACAATGTTTACCTTGATTGAATTGGAAATGTTTTCTTGAGGGTTTATTTGGAGATGCTTGGGATTGATCTCTAATAATGTCGAGAGACTTCCCTACTCATTGCATTTGAAGAACAGAAGTCTAATCATATATACAAATGAACTTCAATTAATATTCACTGTATATATACGATTTATTCATAGTTAATTAAAATAATAAATAATAATATCTAAGAACTTTTCAATCATAACAATGTAATTTTATAATAAACAAATTTTAATTATAAAAATTATTAAATTAGTCTTTACTTGTATAAAGTGATGATTAAAATTCTTGTTAACTAAACATGTTTAGATTGTGTTATTGCGGCATCACAGTGATGATATTTAAATGAATCAGCAAAATCAAGCACAGGAGGAGAAACCATAAGAATGGCAAGCAAAGACGACGAGATAAAGCCATGACTGAAACTACTTACCCTGCAAATGTGTAGACTAAGATTTGGACTAAGAAAAAAGTGAACACTCAGACAAAAAATTAAAGCTTCTAATATTATGCTTAGTAAGTAACAGTAAGCCCAAGTATCTTCCATGATTGAGAGCAGTAGTAATTTCAAAGATAGTACAATTTTTTGAAAAATCAAAAATAATTTTAGTTTCGATGTTTTACAGTCTTGAGACACAAACTTTTGTGTCTCAAGACTCCGATCATGATTATCTTAAGGCTTGCTTGGTAAGTCTAGAGACTTGTACCCAGAAATGTACAATTTGATTATTTTTTTTTTAGGATCTCGAGACATAATCATTATGTTTTGACAAAACACTAAGGTGATATTAACTAAAATGAACATTTAAATGCATTCGAACACCAATCAATTTATGCAAAATTAAGCAAATTTTATAGTATTTTCATATGCATCAGTTTAACAAACAATTATGTAATAAAATATCCAGACAACTTAGCAATCAAGTCAACTCAACCTAGTGTAGTTGATTAAATGGCTTAATACTTATAACCATGCATACTTATTCATTACTCAAGCATTAAAACTCAACAAAAGAAATTTTATAGCTCCATATCTAACCAAAGTATATTATAATACAATTTTCATAACATATTATAAATAAGATAGTATAACATTATTATAATACGATTTTCACAATCACAAATGTATATATATTTTGACATATTTCAATAGAAATCAAGTAGTCAAGTATATATGTACCTTAAGTTATGTTCGACACCATTATCATTTGATTATTTTAACGGTCTATTAAAGCATAATTGAAATCAAATTATGAGAGCACAATATAAATATAACGATAAGTTTTAACTCAATAAATCACCAAGTCACAAGTAAGTAATATATATATACTTTAATTCACCAAAGTTTTTTACCTTCCATAAAATCAAGTATTATTATTTTATAACAAATGTTACCATAATCAATTCAACTAATATGATATAAATTTATCTAAGCTTAATCACCAACTTACCCTTATATATATATATATATATATATATATATATATATATCAACAAAGACAATTATTAATTTCCCCAAGGATGATCACATGAAAATAACTATATTTTCCTCATCAATCTATTATTAATTTAATCATTACTAATCCATCCTATATTGATACCATGCAAATTGCCTCTACTCATGAGTTTTCGCAACCAATAGCTAAAGCTCTTTGTGCACAAAATAAACAAATACAATGAAATCAGGTCACCCTAATGAAGACCATTGTGAGAAGAAATAGGACCAAGCTCAATACCATTAAAAGAAACAAAATATTTAAGCAAGGAAACCTAGAGCACCATCCAATCAGCCTAACCTTTATGGAACGCCATACGTTGAACAATGAACATAAGCTTATGTATTTGTATTTGTAAACAAAGACTTAGAAATTAAAAGAAACAGAGACTTAGAAATTAAAGTTACCTGACCTTTTGTTTGCCAGTGAAGGAAAAAAAAACCACCACTCCCCATGAAAATAAATGAAAGTAACAGGATTAGGAGTGTTAATAGAACTTCAGAAACCAAATAACTGCGCATCAATTAGGATTTAAAGCAACACTTACGATTTATATTGCCGTAGACAACAAGCAGATTGTTCAGCAGCACAATGAAGGCTCGTCAGATTGGTCTGTGTTAAAATAGTCATAAATTTTGACATTTTATTGATAATGAATTTCTACAACAATTTCAAATTTTAAGATGAAATACAAACGAGAAAGAAGTGCAAACTAAAAAGATGATAAATTTAAAGAATAATAGAAAAAAAAACGTAAGAAAGGTTTGAATATTACCTGTGGAGATCTGGAGAGTGAAGTGGAATTGAGGATTTGAGAGAGAGAGAGAGTTAAAAAAAGGGGATGAAGATCGATTGAGAAGAAACACCAAGCTCAAGCCTTCAATCGGTGAAATATGGAGGAAAGCAACTTAGGGTTTGATTTGGGGAAACTGGGGGTATAGGGGAAAATTTGTTTTGGGAAAAAATACTAAGTATCGGGGCTTAACTTGGGGATAAAGAGAATGAAAGAAAAACGATGCCGTTTAACCTATTAAAACTCAAATATTTGCGGCGTTTTTATTTAAAATGCCGGTATAGGTTAACTTTTAGTGGCGTTTTTTATTATAAACGCCACTATAGCTCATTTTTTGTGGCTTTTTTGAAAAAACGCCACTAATTCACAATTTTAATTTTTTTTTCATTTTTAACATATATTTTTTTATGCTTTTTTACTTCAAATTTTCCTGCTGAAATTATCATTTTTTATATTTTTTTATTTAACTTTGTAACTAAAATATTAAATTTTAACTTTTTAAGTTTTTAATTCCAAAATTAAACACTAAACACTAAACCCCAAACCCCAAACCCCAAACCATAAGCCCTATACCATAAACCACAAAACCCAGTCCCTAAACCCTAAAACCCTAAATCTCCCTAACCCAATATACCCTTTAAATATTAAATATGTATATTCTTAAACCTGCTAACCCCTAAACACTAAATATAACCCTAAACCCTAAACCCTAAAATCCTAAAACGCTAAAAATAAAATCTTATTGCTTACCAGCTAAAACCATAACATTAAACCCTGACAACATTACCCCTAAATCCTTGAACAGTGCTAAGACCCTGACCCTATACCATAAACCCTAAACTATAAACCTTAAACCCCAAACTCTAAACCCTAAACCCTAATTAACCCTTAAAGTATAAATCATAAACCATAATGTAATATCCTGAATTAGGGCTTAATCGAATAGTTATTTTATAATTACAACAAATCATATGAGATAGAAATAATTATTTTATAATTATTTTAATGAAAGTAGGATATAAATCAATGTTGCAAAAACAAACTTCTAGAATGCAAATTTTGCAACTTATTTGATTTAGTCCCTACTTTCAATTTAAGCACTTTAGGAATAGAATTTCATCACGAAATTTTCACACAATCATGCAATCATATCATATTCATCAAAATAATTATAAAATAATTATTTCTATCTTAGATTTGTGGTCACGAAACCACTATTCCGATTAAGCCCTAATTCAGGATATTACAACTCCAAATGTAACGCCCCATACCCGATACCGTCGCTAGAGTCGAACACGAGGTATTAACAGACTTAATTCATTACTTAAACAGCTCAAACAATTTATTTTTAAAATTTTCAGTCAAGCTAACAATCTGCGTCATAGTCACTTAAAAATTCATATCTCAAGTTACAAAACTCGAAATCCAATTCCGTAAATTTTCTATGAAACTAGACTCATATATATATTTACTAATTATTTTCTAGAATTTTTGATCAAGCCAATTAGTATAGTTTATTAGTTAAAGTCTCCCCTGTTTCAGGGTCCGACTGCTCTAACCTCTGTGTATTACGAATCAGATATCTCGCTGTATAGAGTTTCAATGACTATGCCGTTTGTTTCTAATAAAACTAGACTCAATAAGAAATCTGTACATATAAATCATGACTTCTAATTATCTTTGAACAATTTTTGGTGAATTTCCAAAGTCAGAACAGGGGATCCAAAAATCGCTCTGGCCCTGTTTCACAAAAATTTAAACATCTCATAAAATATAACTCATATACCTGTTTTGTTCCATCCATATGAAAATAGACTCATAATTCTTAAATTCCATATTTTATTCACCATCTAATTGTATCTCTACAATTTTTAATGATTTTTCAAACTCACGTCACTGCTGCTGTCTGAATCTATTTTATGGTAAATTTTACCTATTTCATGTTTTCCATGGATTAGCTAGTAATTTAGCATACATAACACCAAATATGATCATGATTAACCATTCCAATGGCTAATCATTACCAAGAATTTCCATACCACTCAATAACCATATCATAAGACCATATATACAAAATGATTATAATGTTATACATGCCATACTCAAAATATGCAAGCCATTATGCCAAGATGGTATACGGATATAGTGTGAGCATGCCTCCGACCGTTCCCGATTTCCGAGCTGACTTGTCAACACTACAAGGAATGAAAAGGAGGAAGTAAGCATAAATGCTTAGTAAGCTCACATGCAAATAGCAAGTAACACAACTATATAAGCAAACATAAAACATCATTTGCATAATCATCACCGAGACATTCATATCACATTTTCATTTATCATCTTACCATATTGTTGTTATATCGAAGTTTTCAACCCGAGGTTAAGTACATACCTGTTCAAAGTATTCATTTCACAACACTTACCAATACGTCCCTTTCATCTCGAGTATTCCTCCATTTGAATAGAATTTTACCCGTTGAACACATCGGAATATAATTCGGATACATGGAAAGTTTGCACATAAGTGCCACATATGTAGCCAAGCTACCATGTAACCCGCCCATAAGTGAACTCGGACTCAACTCAACGAGCTCGGGCGTTCGCATCCATAAGTGAACTCGGACTCAACTCAACGAGTTCGAATGCCTAGTTACATTTCACGAACTCGGACTCAACTCAACGAGTTCGGACATTCGCATCCATAGGTGAACTCAGACTCAACTCAACGAGTTCGGATGCTCAACCATCCTAGTGACATGTCACTTGTATCCTAATCTATTCCTAAGGTTCAAACGGGCTTTTTCCTTCGATCTCACATTTGTCGTCTTCCATGGAATATCGGAACCGATACTCGGTAGCAATTCATATTTATCAAGTAGTAAACATAATTTGCATATTACTCAATATTAACCACAAAGCATAATATTTCACGATTAAAAATCAGCATATCATATAATTAACATTAATAACTTAAAAATAACATTTATGCTACATTATTTACACATGAACTTACCTCGTATGCGAAAATGGCTAGTTTTACCATTTCGTCCACAACTTGGTATTTTCCCCATTTTAGCCCGAATTTTAGTTTTCCTTGCTCTATCATTTAAAATATAGTCTAATTAGGACTCACATTATTCAAATTGACCTAAAATCATATTTTTCAAAATTACAGTTTTGCCCCTAAACTTTTGCATATTTACACTTTTACCCCAAAGCTCGTAAATTAAACTTCAGCCTATTTTCTTATGTTTTATGACATGCTGATCATTTTTCCCTTCTATGGCAACATCAAATTCTCACTCTAACATATACTTATGACTATTAGGTATTTTTACCAATTAAGCCCTTTTGCTCGTTTTTACTTAAAACCGAGTAGCACAAGTTGTCTAACATAATTTAAAACCTCATATTGTATCATAAAACAACAGAATACACAAATTTTACCTATGGGTATTTTTCCAAATATGAACCCTAGGTTGAATTATTGCTAGCATAAGCTAAATCGAGCTACCGGGACTCCAAAAACGTAAAGAACTTGAAAAACGGGGTTAGAACGGACTTACAATTGAGCTTGGGAAGTTTGAAAAACCCTAGCCATGGTTTCTCCTTGCTATATTCGGCCATGGGGTTGAAGATGAGCAAAATTGGCTTTTAATTTTGTATTTTAATTCATTTTACCCCTTAAATGACCAAAATGCCCTTACTACTAAACTTTCCAAAAATTCCATCCATGTCCAATTTATGTCCATAGACTTAGAAATTGGTAAAATTTCTATTTAACACCTCCTAATTAATATTTCAAAACAATTTCATACTAGAAACTTCTAGAATGTAAGTTTTACAAATTATTCGATTTAGTCCCTAATTTCAATTTAAGCACTTTATGCATAGAATTTCTTCACGAAATTTTCACACAATCATGCAATCATATCATAGACCTCAAAATAATCATAAAATAATTATTTATATCTCAGATTTTGTGGTCCCGAAACCTCTGTTCCAACTAGACCCAATTTTGGGCTATTACAACTCTCCCCCCCTTCAGAGATTTTCGTCCTCGAAAATCTTACCAGAGTGAGGTTTAGTATCTTTCTCATAATTTCCAGTATTACTAACTAATTGTTTTCAAGACGATACTTTCGAAACACTCATCATCAATTTGAATCCCAAGATAACTCAAGAACTCGATATTTCTCTAACTCTGTCCTTCACTTGTCAACCATTCTCAGACTCTGGTCATATCTATAATTATTCTATCACTGAACTCTTTGGGTTCTCAACCGGAAACTTATTCAATACAAATCTCATGAAATTCCATTATAAGTACCACTTCGGTAAGGGGGAGGGGTTGTAGGACCTCTGACTCGACTTTGTTATACATACACATATGACACAACTTCCATCATCATAGCAACATCATCAAAATCATCAAAATCATCAAAATCATCAAAATCAAATTTCACCTATAGGTATTTTTCCAAATATAAACCCTAGGTTGAATTATTGCTAGCATAAGCTTAATCGAGCTACCGGGATTCCAAAAACGTAAAGAACATTAAAAACGGAGCTTGGAATCACTTACTATGGAGCTTGGAAGCTTGAAACAAACCCTAACTATGGAGAACCCTTGAAATTTCGGCCTAATGAAGAAGATGGACAAAAATGGGCTTTTAATTTTGTTTTTAATTCATTTTAATAACTAAATGACCAAAATGCCCTTACTACTAAACTTTCCAAAAATTCCATCCATGTCCAATTTTTGTCCATAGACTTAGAAATTGGTCAAATTGTTATTTAAGACCTCCTAATTAATATTTCAATGCAATTTCATACTAAAAAATTCTAGAATGCAAATTTTGCAACTTATTCGATTTAGTCCCTACTTTCAATTTAAGCACTTTAGGCATAGAATTTCATCACGAAATTTTCACACAATCATGCAATCATATCATATTCATCAAAATAATTATAAAATAATTATTTCAATCTCGGATTTGTGGTCACGAAACCACTATTCCGATTAAGCCCTAATTCAGGATATTACACATAACCCCTAACCCTAACATCTATCCCTTAAACCTATAAAAATATTAAATTTAAAAATCAGTTTAAATAGAAAATTTTAAATTCATTTAAAAATAAGTTAGACTGAAACATTTAATACCGAGTTTGGTCTAATCCGCTTTCAACTTCATGATATTTTATATATATACTATGTAATTTTATAATTTATAAAAATTAAATTTATACTAAATGTATAATATATAGTAGTCTAATATAAACATTAAAATAATATTAAGATAACTATATAAAGAAATTAAATAAATAAAAAATATTAAATTAAAATGACATAATTTTACAAAATTAAAAATATAATATGATTGGACTTGGACTTAAAATAGACTTAGGTTAATCATTTGCAAGTATTAGTGGGCTTTAACAAAACGTTAAACCTATATTTTAAGCCCCACTAAAATAAATTCAAACAAATATAAAATATATGATATTATATTTAAACAAATATTATATTTAGCACCCATAAACACCTAATATTAAGTAATAAAGAACTCAAAAGTGTAATGATTTTGTTGTGTTTTACTTTGTTAAAGAAAGAAAATGTGTCTGCCCCATAAACTCTAGCGGCGTTTTTCGAGAAACGCCGCTAATGCCATTGAAGTCCAAACAAAACGACGTTGGCCTGCTTAATGTTTTAGCGGCATTTTTGTAAAAACGCCGTTAAAGATTGATATATTGCCGCGTTTTAAGTAAAGCGCTGCTAGTGCCATTGAACCTAATTTAAAACGACGTCGTTTGCCTTAACCTATTAGCAAGGTTTACAAAAAAAAGCCGCTAATTATGCGACCTATAGCGGCATTTTTTACACAAAAACTGCTAAAGTGCGAGCTATTGCGGCGTTTTTAGGAAAGCGCCGCTAATGTCATTGAAGCTCACATAAAACGACGTTGTTTTGTTTAACATTTTTGCGGCGTTTTTGGAAAAACGCCGCTACTGCCAATGAAGCTCATGTAAAACGACGTCGTTTTGTTTAACATTTTAGAAAACGCCGCAAAAGACGGACCTCTAGCGGCGTTTTTTTTAAAAACGCCACTAAAGTTTGATCTGTTACGGTGTTTTTGGGAAAACGCCGCTACTGCCAATGAAGCTCATGTAAAACGACGTCGTCTTGCTTAAACTTTTAGTGGCGTTTTAGTAAAACGCCGCAAAAGGTCGACCTTTAGCGGCGCTTTTTCAAAAACGCCGCGAAAGCTTGATCTATTGCGGCGGCGTTTTTTTAAAAACGCCGCTAAAACTCCATCTATTTGATTTTTTCCGGCGTTTTCTTTTAAAATGCCGCTAAAAACACCTCTAAAAGTCTGTTTTGGTGTAGTGTTTGGTTGAGTTTAACCTTAAGCTAAAAATGAGGTGTTAATCAATCATTATCCAAATGAAGACGATTACCTCAAGAGAAGGTGGGTGAAGTTCACCTAACTGTATACATTAGTCAAGCATCTACTAGCCGCCAATATGAGTGATAAAAAGTTCAGCCAGTATGTTAGAGTGTACGAACTGTACATCATTGGTGGATTGTGTAACGACCCGAACTTTAAGGTTATTAGAAAAGTGTATTTTCGGGTCACCGTTTCTGAAAAATGGATTAGAAAATATTTATTAAAAAAAAAGTAAAAATATTTATGAAGTTAAGTGAGTGATTAATTAAAGTTTAATTAAGTAAATTTAGCTTAATTAAGGATAATTGGATAAAAGATTAAATTGAATATAATGTGAAAGTTTAGTTTTAAAGTAATAGAAAATAAAAGGATCAAAATGGCAATTAAGCCATACCCATGAAATGAGGCGGTGAATGGAAGAAAAATCAAGATTTTTCTTGAATTATGTATATTATTAAATTATTAAATATATATGTATATATATAAAAAAAAAGAAGAAAAATAAGTGTATAAAAATGATTGGTACAAGTGTTCAATAAATATTTGTTATTAAATAGATTTTTATTGTAGTTATTATTGTCATTATATATATATATATAAAAGAAACAAAAGAATAAAAAGAGGAAAGAAACAGAATAGCAGGGGACGAAACAGAGCAGGGAGAAAGGAAGAAAACAAAGAAGGGAAAAATAATGTTTTAAAGGTTCCAAGTTAATTTGGTAAGTCAATTTAGCCCCTTTTCTTATGATTTTTGAGTTTTTGGAATCCTAGAGATAAATAATACTTGTTTTATAGAAATTTTGAAAGTCATTAGATTTCTAAGTATGGTTCATGTTGAATAAAATGATGGAATTGGGGGTTTATTTGATAGAAATTTTGATTGGAATTGAATAAAGGATTGAATCGTAAACTAAGTTATAAGTTTTGAGTTTTAGGGATTAAATGGAAATAAATTCGAAATTATGAAAATATGCTGGAAATTTAATAGTTAAGTATGAGTTTGGACAAAATTTGAATAGAAATGAAGTATGAATTGAGATAGAAAAGTAAGTGAATCTAGTTAAGATTAAATTGAAATTAAAGTAGAAATTGAATAAAAATTGTATTAATTAGATATAAATTAGTAGTGAATTAACGAATATGAATTGTTTTAATTCCGTAGCTAATGTTGTCTCGGAAACCTCGCTAAGCAAGGAAAAAAATGGCAAAGACAAAGGGAGTTAGCTCGAGAAAATACGGTTTGTATTTCTATAATCCGAACCTAGTTATTAATTGTTATATTTTTTATTCAATGCATTTAATAAATGTTGAAGTGAGAATTATTGTGTTTATAATGGAAATGGATTAATTTAGTATGTGATGAATTTATATTGATTGAATTAAATTGAATTATATATTATAAATATATATATATATATATATATATATATATATATATATATATATATATATATATATATGCGTGTGAATGAGATATTATGCAATTATGATAATTGAATTTTGGATAAATATTATGATAAATAATTAAGATGAGAATTATTTGTATTGTGTCTTTATAATTGAAATGAATTGATTTAGTGTGTGATAAATTTATATTGAATTGATTTATGAATATCTGCTTTTATTGAATTTATATTGATTGAAATTATTTTGATTGAATTTATATTGATTGAATTATATAATATATATGATTTATGTAGAAATTTGAATATTGAATGAATGTTATATTGAAAAATATATTGATTGGAAATATGAGGAAATTGGTATGAATATATGAGATTGTGATATTTGAATATTTGATATTGAAAATGAATTGAATTGTATTGAATTATGAATTAATGTGAATAATTGAAATATATTGTTGAATTGAATGAAATTGTATGAATTGTGAAAATGGGTAAATATATGTAATTATCTGAATGAGATATTGATGAAAGAATTATTAAATTGAGAAAGTGAATGAAATACCTTATTAACTAGTCGGGCTAAGTTGGATATAATTGGCATGCCATAGGATCTGAAAGTGTACGAGATTTGCCGGCTTTACCGATTAGGCACTTTATGTGTCGTATTTCAGGCACCTTGTGTGTCGTATCTGGCACCTCGTATGTCATTTTAGGCACTTTATGTGTCGATATCGATCAGTCATCGTACTGCTTTAGGCACAATGTGCCGCATCGGTGTATTTGGGTTGAATCAGTATCCGTCAAAGTCCGGGTTTGTTAATAGGGTAAATAAGTGAAAAGATAAATCGAGTGAATTTGATTGATTGAACTATTGGAATGAAATGAGAAATTGAATTGAGAATTGAAATTGAGATATGAGATTGAAAACATGAACCAAAAGGTTCATAAAATGAGTGAAGTTCAAATGGATGATGATTGATGTTAGAATGAATTAAAATGGTATATTGTTAAGAAGTAAAGTGTGAATACAAGTGAATTGTGAATATATTGAAAGAATTTATACAGAAGCAAATGAAAAGAATTGAGCAAATATGTTGTTGTGTTTGTTATATGGCTTGTATAGAATTTTTATGGCAAGTAAATGAAACTTATCTATAAAATAAATAAATGAATGGTTATATTTATCATTGTGATTTTAAGTTTAATTGTTATATTATCAAGTGTTCGGATTATAGAAATACCACTAAGTATACCATACTCAGCAGACGGTTTGTTTCGTCGCAGTTTAGTAAAGATAGAACGTTGAATCAAGATCCCATCCGATCCCGAATTCATTAAGGTAAAGTGTGCTAATTATTGGTAATGGCATGTACCTAGGATGTCTTATGTGTATGTCATTTTGAAATTGTAAATGTAAGGATGAAATAAATAAATTTAGATTTGGCTATGGTATAAAATAGGATTTGACTAATTTGGTATGAATTTGAATTTTGTGAGACAATGTCGATTGATTTTGGAATTCCTATTTTGAATTTGGAAAATCATTAAAATTGTATAAAAATAATTAAAGGCTATAATTTATATACTTAGAATCTTTAATGAGTCTATTTTCAAGAGAAATAAACGGGAACATCATCCAAGTCCTGTGCTATGAGATAATTAAATTTTAGTAAAGAAAGGTCGAAACTGTCAAACAGCAGATCAGGGGTAACTTTGAGGAATAAACTGTACTAATTGGCTAAACCAAAAATTCTGAAAATTTTATGGTAGAAAGGTATATGAGTGTAGTTTTAATAAAAATTAACAGAACTTAATTTTAAGTTTCGTAGCTCTAGATATAAATATTTTAGTGACTGTTACTCAAGAAGACAGTTTTGACATGAACATAAGAAAGTAAATGAAATTGTGTGTAATTATTCTGTAAACTCCGGTAATGCTCCATAACTCTCTTCCGGGATGGTTTGGGGTTAGGGGGTGTTACAGATTGCTTATGGCAGATAAGTGTAGGAATCTTTGCCACTTAATGTATTTACCATTGCTAGATGACTTCGCTTCTGTCAACACATCTAGCTAGGGGTCCAAGGTATTGCCATTTCTATACCAAGCCCTTAACAATATGACCAATTGAAAAATAAAAGAATTGAATGGCTACTCCACCCTCTTCCAAGTATGGATATGGATGTCGTTTACATCGTCGACCCCTTCTCATCCATGATTTTTTTCCACTAGAAAAAAGGTAAAAAGATATTTATATTTAATATTTAAAACATATTTTAGGTTATCATTTTTTATAATGTGTCCTATAAAAATTAATTTATTTATATATTTTAAATGAATTTGCACACCACCTATTATTAAGAGTTTGCATGGATCTGAATTAACATTGATAAATATGTAAATCAAGAGGTTAATTGTTAATTTATTTTAGTAATTAATGAATTGCTCATTATCATCTCTCTTTTTTTGTTTTATTAATCGTAAATGATTATTTGTTGTTTCAGTAGACACTGTACTAGGTCAAAGACTTCAAGTCTTGCTCCTAAGGGACGTAGTTAAGGAGGAACAAAGATTGGGGAGGGCTTACATGGTTGTTATACGCTTCTAGATCATTGAATGGTAGCAAAATGATCGAATGTTATATTAATTTAGCATGTGGCAACTAATTCAAAGGGAACCAAAGGATATGAAGAAAGTTTAAATTATGACTTAAGGGGTTGGGCGAAAATAAATTGAGATTATGAATACTGAAAGTGGATTGAATATTGGCACATGTATCACAAATTTATCATCACTGGATAGTCAATCTAGGAGAACTAGGTCAACTCAGATCTGCATTATATGCTTTGGTTTAAGGCTAGTGGATTACCATTCTTTTATCACAATGGCAAATATCCAATTATCATGAGCGCTACAATATCAAGTAGTCATTGAAATACGAATTAATGAGCTTAAGTGCAAGCATCTGTGGTATTTGATGATGAGTCAGTCCCACAACCAACCCAACCAAACCCATCCATTGGGAATAGCCATCTCAGTTGGCAGCAGCGAGGCCGAGCTCAAAGGAGTGCGCATGTTATCCATGATCCTACTGACCCATCCTTTTATAGCTTTTGACCTATTTATATTATCTTTCATCTATATCCAGAAGTCTCATAATATCCAAACTAGCACAAATCCCCTTAACAATTTGAAAGGGTACTTTGAGATAGTTCCCTTAACTGCATCATTAATCTTCGATATGGCATGTACACCAAACTTTTCAATTTCTTTCCAAAAAGTTTATACACTTTGAGTCCAACCTTCATTGAGAAGCCAACTGAAAATCCGCTCGTGGTTCCACCTTGTCAAGCCACCACACAATCGACATTTACCATCATGGAGAACACATTCAAAGAGATACCATTGATTTGGCGTTAGATTTAGGGTTTAGGTTTAAGTGTTTAATTTTTAAAAAAAAATGGATGTAATTTTTTTGTTTAATATGAAAAAGGTATTAATACTTTTGCGTTTTATTTTGGGTTGATGCAATGCCATAAGTAAAATCAAAACTAATTTGAGTAAACATATAATTGGAATTTCTAATTTTAAAAAATGATATATACAAGTTATCTATAACATATAATTCGATTAAGTAAACATAAAACGATTGAATAAGTATTCCTTAAACCGAGCATATAAATGATGTTCAACATATAATTATAAGATTGCTAATTTAAAAAATGAATTGAATATTACAAAATCCAAACACACAACCGATGTACAACATTTAATGTGTGAATGAGTAAACATATGAATTGGATGAATGTTAATTTTTAAAAATTAAATTGAATAAACATATAAATGATTGAATGGATATTGAATAATGATAGAATGAAAATCATGTAGAGAGTAGAAGTTGAAACCCCAAATTCTACTTAAGATATTCATTTCTTTAGTGTGTGCAATGGACATCTATGTTTGTCATGGCCTTCATTTCGACATTAGTTGCACTTTTTCAATGGCCTTCCTTTCATTATCCATCTTCCTTCATATTCAAGTAGGCTAAGGTTGACATTTTGGTAGTCTACAACATTCCAAATTTTGGATAAATTTTATATAGTATTGGGTTTGTAAACATCTATTCTCAATTTAGAAATGGTACAAACAAACACTCTTATACCCTCATAATATTATCAAGCCTGTACATGTTAATAAATGGCACAAAACATCAAGATGCACTTCTTGTATGTTGCATAAACATGCAAACATGGGTATTTATCTACTTAGAAAAAGCCCACAATCACACCAACCATTCAAAAACCAACCCTACAGAAACCAGGTGGTAACCCCGTACTAGGAGTTTAGTCTCTTCAACTTGAAATGTGAAATGCTTATTGAAATATCTAGGAATACGATAGTTATTAGAATCATGTCCATTGGCAGCAAGTCTCTTCATAACATTCTGGCTAAAGGTATATTCGCTTACCATCAAGTCAACAATTTCCTTCCATTGTATTACCCAAAGTTTGTTAAAGTGACAATAACTAGCTTCAACTATTTCATAACTAGAAAATGGCAAGTGGACATCATCACCCCATTTATCCATTCTACAAGATTGGTTGCCATATACCCATAGCATCATCCTTCATCATATGATTGTACCCACTACTTGAACCAAAGGCTTTTTTATAAAGTCTCACGCTTTGTTATCCTTTGTCTTTATAAGGTTAGCCCTTTGGTGGAATTTAAAACAAATCAACCCATACCATGTTTAACATACTACAATTACAATCCTATAACAATAGCATATTATAGTTAACATATTGTAATTAACATATTGTAATTTATGAAACTAGTAGTACATACTTACATTTACAAGTTGTCGTACTTCTTTATCACTGGTCTTCCTATAAAAATTCTAGTTGATATGTCAAATACAGAATACATAATGTGTCAATGGTCCAATCTAACTAATCTCTGGATTTTGCATTGCAACGACAATTCATAAGGCTTGATCATATATCAAACACAATCCTTCAATATCTTGAGCCACATATAATCACAAACATTCTAGAAAGAATACGCATGCCTCCTCTGTCTCTTGATCCACCAGGGAGAAAGTAAGCAAAATAACTTCTCAGGCCCTATCCTAAGAAATGGCCACCAACGACTTCTCTTTATGCTTCCTATGTAAGAATGTGTTATCTACCTAAACAATGAGTTTGTAGTACTTGAACCCTTCATTAATGGTCTGAGTGCCCAAAATAAACGATAAAAGTGCACCCCCAAACTAAATTATTGTCATACTATGCGAGAATTGTTTTTAACTCTCCAATTATGCAGTTGGTTATGCAATTTGCTTCCAATCATCGTATAATCGCTTCATTTGCTTGTCCTATTTTCTTATATGAGATAAAATAATGATATTTGTTTTTAATCTTTGCAATCAAAATGGCAACAAGTATGAAGGAGTCTACTTCGACCAACGTAATGAAAAAATCATGGATAAAACTGAAATCCAACTTTTGATGATCATACGATATCATTACTGCAATGCAAGTATGTGGGTCATTATATTTGCAAAATTTCCATACAGTTTCCTTTATATATATGCTACCGAATTACCTGTCTACAATTCTTGCCATAATTAATGCATTTACATACATAAACATTGGTGCTAAACTCCATGGCATTGAAATCCATTAACTCCCTTATGTTGTTGTCTTTGATTCTTCTTTACACAACATCTTTTGATGGAAAAAGCTAATCAAGTGCGAAGTCACCATTGTTATCAAATGGTAACTAATTCAAATATGATAGTTCATGAACATATTTGAGAAATTCATGCTAATGACAGCAAATGCATAATGTCTTATAACAACTTCGGGACTCGTATGTACAATTACCACGACTCATTTATGCATAAACTATTAGTTCAACTTGCATATTAATACCATTGGCACCCATAACTTCAAAATTTGTTTCTTCCTAGTTAGGCTTGGACATTAATTTTGGTGAAGCCACCAATATCGTCATCAGGACATTTGGGTTCAAAAAAGTTGTCGAATAAATTAGGTTAGGGTTCCTTTAAGATTGTCCTCTACCATAACTTGTAAGCATCTCCAAACAATATGGTTTGACCACTGAAGTTAGTTCAAATGTTGATATAGGCAACATCTTGTCATACACTTTGTAAATATCCCCTATCACGGACTCTTGAGTATATTAATTGGGATAGGTACCATGAGAATATTCGATATTGAGGAATTCTCTGCATTATGTATCCTTGAATATAGTAATTGGGATAGGTAACATTAGGGGATTCTCTAAAATCATGGACCCCTAACTATAGTAATAAAAAAGGGACCCAAATTGTCCAACATTAGTGGAATACCAATATCATATATAGGTTTTGAGATAATCGATATGCTTATATAATTCGAGATGTCATATTCAATATTAAGCATATCTTCAACCTCCACTAATAAATCTATAATAACATCATTGCTTTCTTAATCCCAAACACCATTGTCTCAACATCTTCATTATTATTGAGATCCAACGCAATGTATTTACACTTCTTTTTGTTATTGGACCTTGGAAATCTATACTTCATGTTAGATATGCACTTAATACTCTTGACCTGGATTTTCTTTAGGATCCTCCTTTCATGTTGTCCAAGGAAGTATCACTCCTAAAAGTCATGTTAATGGTCATATCCGATTGGAATACAACTCCATCATTAGTCAAAAACATTTCTCCATTCAAATGGATTTGTACCAAGAATTAGTCTGCCATCTTAAGGCTATCAAATATTACATTCCAAATATTACAAAAAAAAACATTATCGATTTTAACAACCCTTAATAACAAAGAATTCAAAAAAATTAACTCTAATTTACTAGAATGGAAAGAAAAAAAACAATAAAACTTTATACCATATGTAGAACATATTCAACAAATGTAACAACAAATAAATACAAAACTAACGATTTTAATAATTCTTAAAAACAAATAATCCAACAATATTAACACCAACTTGCTACACAAATAACTTTACAAAAGAAAAAAAACACAACTTTCTTATGCCATGTATAAAACAAAAGTTAACATATTAAATAAAGAAAACCTAAATTTGACACTCATAGAATTCGAGTTCATGGTCCATCACGTTAAATCGCTATCTACAACTGCAATGTACTAGATTCTTGGGAGAATCCTAAAAACTAGTGGTCAGGACCTCAACGTTTACAGGTGTTGAGGTCAAAGTAATGTCTTTTCATAATCACCAAATGATTAGACAATAAATTTTTTACATATTATTCAACATAAATATCAAAATTCAACATTTGATAATCCTTTAAAAATATTCTAAAAATAATTTTTGAAAAAAATACTATGAGAATTAATTTTAAAATATACATGTTAAATTTAAAAAATATAAATAATTTAATATAATATGATTATTACATTGTTAGATTAACTAATTTTCTAAAAAAAATACTATAAAAAACAATACAAACAAAGTTGTTCAAAAAATTAAGAAAAAAAAGTGAACTGTCACTCTCATTTTTCTTACGCGCTTCTTGGTACAATATAAAACAATTAAATTGAAAAATGAAAACACCATTAAAAGAATATAGTTTTTAGGATAAATTACACTAACAGTCACCCAACTTTGGGATAACTGACAAAACAGTCACCTAGGTCTCATTTCAGTCACTTAACTTTCAAAAAGTAACAAAACGGTCACCAACATTATTAAAAAGTGACAAAATAGTCACCGGTTAACGATTGTCGTTAAGGCTTTAACGGGATTGTTGACGTGGCAAGTTAACCAGTTGATGTGGCAAGTTAACTTGCCACGTTGGTGAAACGGCTGATTGGGGCGAGTTTAGGGAAAAATTGGGTAAGGGTTATGAGTTAATGTAATGTTTTAGGGTTAGAAACAAATTAAGGGAGGGGATTTGGGGGGAAGAAAAAGAAAAATCGATTTGGGAAATTTCGATCCTGATTTAGAGTTCTTTTAGGGTTTAAACTAAATTGGGAATCAATTAAGAAGGGTTTAGGGTTAGAAATTCGTTCAATAATCCATTAACAGGGTATAAGGTTTAGGGTACGATTGTTTATTTTGTTTGGGGAGAAAAGAAGACGAACCAGAAACCATTCAATTTTTTTATTGCCAGTGACAATGGGCAATAGAGAAGAAGCTGCCAGTGGTGTTACATCCACTTTAACGGGTAAGTTGTTGCATATAGTTTTAATTTTTTTGGATTTCAATGTTATTATTTCGATTTACGGTTGTTTCTATTTCAATTTTAATTTCGATTCTGATTTCGATTTTGATTTCGATTTTGATTTCAATTTTAAAACACTCACTGATTTTGATTTTGATTTTGATTTTGATTTTGATTTTGATTTTGATTTTGATTTTGATTTTGATTTTGATTTTGATTTTGATTCCAATTTTGATCTCGATTTAGATTTAGAATTTGATTTTGATTTCGATCTAGATTTCGATTTAGGGTTATTTCAACTTTGTATTGTATGCCATGTGCATGATGTTTATTGTTTGTTTCTACCATTGTATGAATGCGATTATCAAATTGATGTGTATTGTGTATATCTGCCATTGTATGAATGCATTATCAAACTGATGTTTATTGTGTATATCTGCCATGATGTTTATTGTGTATATTATGTATATCTACCATTATCAAATTGGTTATTGCCTGTTATTGCCTGCCATATGCATGACAGAAATGTTTGCATTAAATTATTAGGCATTTTGTATTGGTTATTGTCTGACATAAATGGTTAAAGTGTTTGCCTATATTGCCTGCCTTTATTGATGAGTACTTTGTTTGGCAGGTTTAATTGATGAAAATTTTAATGAGAATGAAGAAAACATGTCTGGTAGTGATAGTGATGCATCTGAAAGAGTTAGTTTAGATGGTTTAGACATGGATGGTATAGAAGTAGATGAACTCTGTGATAGTGATAATTCTGTAAGGCTAGATAGTGCACATGAATCTGACTCAGATAACTAAAATTGGCCTGAGTTTAACTTAGAGAATGACATGAGTAATCCTAGACTTAAGGTTGGAATGTTATTTAAGTCTAAAGATAGTCTAAAAGAAGCTGCCAAACAGTATGGTAGGTTGAATAATTATTTTATTAAGTTTCCAAAAAATGATTTAAGAAGGTTAAAGGCAGTCTACAATGAAAAATGTTCTTGGTTCATATGGGCTTCTAGGCTAAACCCTAATGTCCCTAGAGATTTTTGTTACTTGGTCTCACTAACCAAATGTAGGAGGGCTAAACTTAGGGAATTGGAATTAATTGAAGGAGCTCATAAGGCTCAATATAAGAAGATTTATGAGTACTTGTTGGAAGTTAGGACCCAAAATGAGGGAACAACAACAATCTGTTATTTGGATAACAGATTGTTTCAAATGATGTATGTCTGTTTGCAGGCATGCAAAGATGGCTATAGGGCTGGTTGTAGGAGGATAGTAAGTTTAGATGGATGTTTCTTAAAGGGCTACTATGGTGGCTACTTGCTTGTAGCTGTTGGGATAGATGCAAATAATGGCATCTATCCACTTGCATATGCAGCTATCGAAAGTGAAAACCAAGCATCATGGCTTTGGTTCTTGGAGTTGCTTGCAATAGACTTGAAAATTGTGAGCTCGTACCAGATATCTTTCATGTCTGACAAACAAAAGGTAAAACTCTATTTATATATATATATATATATATATATATATATATATATGTTGTTTCTATTTAGGGTTTGTCAAAGAATTAAACTATTTTTTTTCCTAATTGCAGGGACTTTTGGAAGCAATATGTATGTTGTTTCCTAATGCAGAAACAAGACACTGTGTTAGACACCTACATTCTAATTTCAAGAATGTTAGTTTCCGAATAAAGGAGTTGAAAGATTTGCTTTGGAAAACTGCCAAAGCAAGCACTACAAGGGAGTTCGATGATGCCATGGATGAACTGAGAAAAACCAATCAGCATGCTTATGACTAGTTGAAGAAGAAGAACCCTACTCACTAGTCAAGGTCTCACTTTTCAATTAGGAGTCATTCTGACATGTTGGTGAATAATCTATCTGAATTATTTAACAAGGTAAATCCCTATGTTTTATGTTTCTTACTGATCATTAGCAATTCACTAATCATTTATGTGGTTTATAGACAGATGATACTGGAAGCAAGAGGTAAACCTATTCTGACCATGATGGAAACAATAAGGACCAAGATTATGTTACTTATTGTCAAGAAGAAAGAAGAAGCTGACAAATGAAAAGGAATTTTGTGTCCAAAGATCAAGCAAAAACTGGATGTAAATATAAAATATTCATTAAGGTAAAGATTCTTTCTAATGCCTATATTCTGACTTAATGTTGCTGACCACATGCACTGATTGTTGGAAAGCTATTGACTTTTTTTAATATGTATGTAATGATTGTTGGAAAGTTGTTGACTATTTTGTAATATGCATGCAATAATTGTTGGAAAGCTGTTGACTAATTTTTAATATGCATGTAATAACTATTAATGTGTTGCCTATTTTTTAATATGCATGCAATGAGTTTTTTTTATAATATGCATGTAGTGACTGCTTTTTTAGGGGGTGTGTGTCATTGTATGTTTTAACCAAGCATGCTCACTGTTTTTTAGGTGTGTTCCATCACATGCTGGTGGGGACAAGTATCAGGTTGAATGTGGTCCAGGCAGCCAGCATGTGGTGGACTTAGTTCAGAGTTCCTGCTCCTGCAGGAATTAGGATCTCACTGGCATCCCTTGCATGCATTCATTAGCTGTCATTCATGTAAAAAATGAGTTCCTAGAGACCTATGTACAAACCTGGTACACCAAGCAAACCCAGCTTCAAATTTACTCCAACTTTGTAAGTCCAGTAAAGGGTCCTAAACAATGGGCCTCTTTGTCAAACATGCTACCAATACTACCTATTCCACTAAGAAGGCCACCTGGCAGTCCTACTAAAGTGAGAACGAAAGAACCTGATAAACCACAAACAACAGAAAGGTTTAGCAAGAGAGGAGTGGAGATGAGGTGCAGTAAATGCAAAATAATAGGCCACAATAAGAGGAGTTGCAAAGGGAAAGTTGGCCAAAACATTCCAGTAAGTAATTTGCCTTAAATTATAGTATACTTCTATCTATGAATTTGTTTGTTTTTCATATTTCTTTTATTCTTGTAGGTTCAAAGACATCGAGTTGATGTCCGAACCTAGCAACAGGCTACCCCAAGTTAGCAAGAGAGTACCCCAACTCAACAAGGTGCCTCAACTCAGTTACCTACTACCCCAACTATCAAGAAGCTGCCCTAAGACAAAAGCACCCATTAAAGAGAAAATCAACCAAAACCACTGTTAGATGGATGCATTCTACTCAAGAGTCATCCATGACAGACCATTGATGATGATGTGAACAGACTACATTTTGTTAACCTTTTAAAACTGTGTAAATTTGCCTGCTACTGATTAGATAATTTTTTTTGGAAATTTGCCTATGATTGCTACTGTTGATAAACTTAGGCATAGTCACTGAATTTTTTTGTAAATTTCCCTACAATTCACATCTGTTCAATTGTAATGAATTGTAGGAAAATTTGGCAATATTTTGCCCCTTATTCCTTTTGTAAACAGTTTGGCATTTTGGCTTTAATATATAAGCAATTTATCCATGCTATTTGTTATCCAACTGTTAAGCAATTTGTATACCAACTGTTATCTTTTCTAACTAGTAGCCATGTATACCAACTGTTCAGCAATTTGTATATCAATTGTTATCTTTTCTAACCAGCAGCCATGTATACCAAGTGTTAAGCAATTTGTAAACAAAAACATGAGCTGGTTAGCTATGTATACCAGCAAACATTTTTAACACATGTTAAGCAACAAAAATATTCCAACACAATTTGTAATCAACAAAAATTTTCCATTTCATTCAAGTGTTTGTAAACAACATGAGATGGTTAGCCATGTATAACAACAGCCATCTATACCAACATAAGCAACAATTTACCAGCAACAAAATTACAAAACATAAGCTGGTTTTCAATTAACATAAAATGATTTTTAAGGTTCTGAAAATAGCAAAACAGTAACAATTACAAGCACCAAAAACCAGGTTCTCCTCTCCCTCTTCCTTGCATCCTCTAATGTCTTCACTTTTTTCAGCAGACCCAACAACACAACTCTTAAACGGGGCGTCAATGATGGATCAAACTAGCTGAAAAACCGACATGGTTTTCGAAATCCACTGCTGAATTTCTTACACCCAAAAAACCTCCTACCTGGGTTGTCATTAGACCAAGACGTGTTTAATTTGGCTGGGTTTCCACAATAGCACACTGGAATCACTTCAGGTATATCCATTTTTCCTCTTCTCCTTCTTCTTCTCTTCCTTCTTCTCTTCTTCTTCTTTTTTTTCTTTTTTTCAAACCCTAAAATGGTGCTGGTACTATTGTTAAAGTGTTAGTAACCGGCCAGCTAGACTTAAGGTTGACAGCAAGGACTCTGTCACCTGCCACGTCACTTTACTGTGACGTCTGTGACAAAAAACGGTAAAAAGGACCGTTTTGTTACTTTTTGAAAGTTAAGTGACTAAAATAAAATCTAGGTGACTGTTTTGTTAGTTACTCTAAAATTGGGTGACTGTTGGTGTAATTTACCCTAGTTATTATTAAAACAAGTCGACGTGAGATTGAATCACCAGCCAACAAAAACAAAGACAAACAATAATGAAAGCGTGAGAAGCGTAACTTGCCACTACATTAATTGCGTAGGGGTAGCGGAACCAGTAGAGCCAGTTGGTGCTTACAATTAGACGAGAGTGATGTTTACATGCTATCTAATTAATTAAGGAGATCTGGGCGTTGGGTGTTTTTTAGATCAACTTTCCCACACTCAGTAAATGAAGCCACCAACCCCATCCATCTATTTCAAATGCCGCCCCATTTTATTGTCCGGTAATTCCTTCCTTGCGGTCGTTCCTCATCTATGGGTCCACCCTCTCATTCAACACCCAAAGTTTAACATCTGCGCATTCCTTTTTGGGATCAATTAAACTACTAAATCATAATGGTTGGATTTAATCAATCACGGCAATGACATTTTTGTACTTTTAAAAACCAGTTAATTTCTTTTGATCCAACATTTTGAGGTGGACGTGTTTCTATCTGTATATAACCAAGGGAATTAGACACCCGTTCAGTTGAAAGAGTTCAGCTAAAAAACCCAAAGATGGCCAACCACACCACTACCTTTCTCCCTAAACTATCCATTGAAGCTATTCAGACAGTGACTCCGATGAGGATAACTGAACCACGACAGACACGACAAGTATTGGCAGGGGAGCTTGTAGGACCTGGGATTTTCCAAAGGTGTCTGAACGTGGTCCAGTATTACATGAAGGAGAAAGAAGAAGACTCCGGTTGGTTATTGGCTGGGTGGATCAAGGAAACACTTGGGAGAGCTTTACATGAGCAACCAATGATTTCTGGTCGTCTTCGGAAAGGGGAACGAAACGATGGAGAATTGGAGATTGTTTCCAATGATTGCGGCATTAGACTCATTGAGGCAAGGATTCAGATGAATTTGTCGGATTTTCTTGATTTGAAACAAAGGGAAGATGCTGAAGCTCAGCTTGTTTTCTGGAAAGATATTGATGAACAAAACCCACAGTTCTCCCCCCTCTTTTATGTTCAGGTATCCCCAAAAAACAAAAACAAAACTGTCTATTGATGAGATCTTAGTGACCCTGAATTTATTTTTTTTACAGGTTACTAATTTCCAGTGTGGTGGATATTCAATTGGGATTAGCTGCAGTATTCTTCTAGCAGATCTTTTGTTAATGAAAGAGTTCCTTAAGACATGGGCAGATATTCACAACAAGGTTATTATCAACAAAAACGATGAACAAAAGCTTCCTTTATTCTACCTTCCTGGTCTGAAAAACACCAATGGTGCCTCCCTTAACATCATCACCTCAAATTCAAGCAAAAACTCAGCCAAAACCATGATTTTCCAGATCCATGCTGAAACTGAAAGTCCAGGGAGTGACTGGTGCAGGAAAATGGCATTAGCCTGTCTGGAGGAAGCCGAGAGCAACCTAGGAAGTGTTGTGGGTGGAGAATTTTCCTTGTTTGTGAACGAATCGTTTGAGTCCATCAAAGTTGAAAGCTGCTCAAAGCAAGGGATGTCGAAAGAAGCAGAGATGGGAGTCTTGAATCGTGCAAAATGGGATGATTTGGGGGCTAATGAAGTTAGTTTTGGAGATGGGAATAAACCTGCGCATGTTTCGTATTGGCTTAGATCGACGTTGGGTGGGCTTGTCATTGTTATTCCTTCGCCTCAGGAAGATAAATACACTGTGAATATCATTGTCACAATTCCTAGCAAGTAGAGGGGCCATTAAACTATCAGCTTGAATTGAAAATGCTATAAAAAGAAAAAGGGAAATGCTAATAATTTTTCCTTTTATTTGTCATTTAAATCTTTTGGCATTGCCAAGCTTGTTCTCCCTGTGTTGTTTAAACCTTTAAAATTTAATGTGTTTGTTTTTATTTTCAACAAATTTAATCTCTTTATTCCTTTGATTTGAATTTACTAACTTAAAATTAAAAGTAGGAAGACTTTCAAAAATCTAAAGAATACAGGGATTAGAGACAAAATTAAACCCTTGTTCTTTCTTTGTTAATGTTGACATCAACATGCTCCTTCTTTCGAACATATGATGCGCCTGAGAGGATCAGAATCTCAACCAAAAGATAACCTTAATGGTGTCCTAATGTGGTGGCTAAATGAAGTTGTTATAACGATAGCTTTACGAAATTAATAATGAAAGAAAATATCGCCTTGTTGTCTTTAACGTAGTTGCCTACTACCGCCCGCCACGGTACCAATCCAAACCATTTTGATTTTGTTGGTAAATATCGTACTCATAAGTGTAAATATTTAAATTTTTTTTATTTTAAATAGTTAAAAAATACATTGAATAATTTATTCAGGATTATTCTAAAATATATAATTTTAGGCACTAATCACATCATCAATTTTAAAGATGTATATATTATTATACACTCATCCGTATATGATATCTTTTTAATTTAATTTAACTTTAATTAAATTAATTTTTAAATAATTTTAATTGAGTTAGTTAAAATTAATCATTTATATATTATTTATATATATATATATATATATATATATAAAAACAAACACCTTACAATTAATATGCAACAAAAGAACATAAACAAAATAATTGGAAATTAAAATGCTGAAATCAATAGATAAAAATTTTTTAAAAAAAGTTGAAAATCTTAAGCGGAAATTTTAATGTAAAAAAAAAAAAAAAGAAAACCTTTGACAAAAAATTGAGAAATTATAACCACTTATCAAAAATTGGAAATTGAAAATTATAATCATTTATCAAGTTTTTGGTATTTAATTTAAATTTGAAATAGAAAATTAAAAATGAAAAGAGAAAATAAAAAGATTGGCTGCCCACACAAGAATAAAAGACAATTAAATTAAAAAAAACTAAAATAATTAAAATATTATAAGATAAAAAAGAAGAAGCACGTTTGTTTATTTAATAAAAAATTTTTTTAAATAATTTAATTAAAGTTAAATTAAGTTTAAAAAAGATATCATATATGAATAGGTGTACAATAATATTCGTATTGTTTTTAAAATTGATAATGTGGTACTATTTTATTGATACCTAAAAACTATATATTTTAATATAATCTTAATATAAGTTATTCCTTAAAGTTAATATATAATTATTAAATTATGTTATTAAAATTTTTATATAATATGAGAGGTAAAGATAGGGTCACAAGATTTGAATTCATGTTAATCGGATATTTGATAACCGTTCAAAATTAAATTGTTGAAATTAATTAATAATTTTAATATTTATATTTGCATATAAATATATGTACGTAGATGTAATACTTAATAATTAGGATATTTTTACATGTAAATATAATATATAATTTATTAAAAATTAAAAATATATAAATAAGAATATCGATAAACATTAAAATATTTTTATATCAATATATATTAGTATTAAAACAAAAACTAATACCTTAGTTTTTAGGTATAATAACTTATTTGACTTTTCAACTTTATAAAAAAAGTCATTTTAGTCCTCCATTTAAATTTTGTCTCTTTAGCCATTAAACTTACATTTTTTGTTAAATCACCCAAAATGAATGGAAAAGTTAATTTTTTTTACTTTACTGATGTGACATACACGTGGATTGCCTTGCGAATGACATGTTAATATTTAATTATTTTAAAATTATTTTAAAAAGTGTAAAAATTATTAAAAATATTTTTAAATATTTTAAATTTTTATGCTGACATGTTATCAACATGTATGTCACATCATTAAAATTAACAAATGTTAATTTTTCTATCCATTTTGGGGTGATTTAACAAAAATATAAGTTTAAAGATAAAAATGAAAAATTAAATAAAAATTAAAATAATTTTTTTATAAAGTTGAAGGTGAAATTTTATTATGCTTAGTTTTTAAACCCTTTAGACGTAAAAATTTAGTGTATGTTAGGAGTGTTTTTCCATTTTCTTCATTCTTCATAAATCATGTGCAATTTAATTTCCCACCAACTTGCCTTATTGATAGACAGATGGCCAATAAAAATTGGTAGCCAAATTTATGAGATTGAATTGATTAAATATTAATAGCATTCTCTTGTTTTACGTTGGGTTATTATGGATTACAATTTTAAAGTTTAATCTTATTTTTAGTTTCAAAATTTTATACCCTCTAATTTTTAATTTAAAAATTATATTCAATTGTTAAATTCTTTTATTGAATTCATTGACGTGACATTATAAAATTTAAAAAATTTACTTGATAATTATGTAACAATAAAAAATTATATTGAAAATGTTTATATGGATTGAAAAATATTAATTTGAACTTGTCATGATAAAATAAACTTTATTTGTTAGAATATTGTTATTAAGAAAAATAGACTTCGACATTTTGATTAAAATAGTTAACAATATTAAATATTTACACTAACTAATAGCATTATAAAAGTATAAATATCAAATTATGTCAAAAATAAAATATATAGATTAAATCCCAAGTTTCAATGTAGTATAAGGTTAAAACTAAAATTTGATCATTATCTTATAATATTAAAAAAGAAAAGCATCAAGGTAAACCTAAAAGAAATAAAAAGCTATATATATATATATATATATATATATATATATTTTTAAAATTCCTAGGGCATTCAAATTATATATACCCATGTGATATTTTAATAAAAAATAAAAATATTACCTATTCGAACTAATTAATAACATTATAAAAATGCAATAACCAAATTACATTAGAAATTAATGTGTAGCAATTAAATCTCAAAATTAAGCATAATTAAAATTTAATTTGTTTTATGCAATCGCAAAAAGAAATAGTAAGAGCCACGTAAACTTCAAAAGAGTAGAAAACTACATGTTAGTCTCTAAGACTCTTAGAATATTTAAATAATATAAAATCACGTAATGTTTTAATCAAAATTAATAATATTAATCATGTAGACTAATTAATAATATAGAGACCAATTTATATTAAAAGTTAAATTTTAAATTTAAACATATTAAAAACACCAAAGTTGAAATTGAACTATTTTGATAAAATGCAATAAAAGAAAAGAGAGAGACTTGGGAGCATGGTTTGGGTATGACAACCTTTCTTTTATATATAGTTATATAGATATGGATGACGTTAGGCATTAAAATAATGATATTTGTAGAGTTAATACACTCATATTTAAACAATATTTTATGTTTATTTTGCAGATAAATAGACTTTTAATTTTAATTAAATATTTTTAAAGAAAAGATGAAATTAAGGAGTAAAAATCAAAATAAATATAGGAGTTTATTTGAACATTATACAATAGTTTGAGGGGTTTTACCTATAATCCTTTGTGTAACAAATTACTCGCTATACCTTATTTATTTGTGCGTGCACGCTTTCAAAGTATACGAAATTAGAGTGTCTTTATATATATATATATATAAATATAATTAAACTTGTGAGACAATTATCTGCTACAATAATTAAGAAATAAAACATCGAATGAAGAAGAATCCTAAATTCTGCCGCTTAATCTATAGTTTCTACCTTAAACTAATCTCAGCTACTTAATTAATTATTTTTGAAAATGGTGAACAATCGGTTAATAAATTATAATTTAGGTTCACATTTAATTTTTTGAGATTTAATTCAGTATCAACTTTTATTTCGTTACACATGTTAAAATTTCTGCATAATACTATTAATTTATGCTAATGTAATATTGATAACTAATCTAATTTGATATATAACAAACTTAACATGCCAGGTGCAAACATAATTAAAAAATAAATTAATGAATAATAATTAAATATTAAAATATTCTTTTTTAAAACTATTTAATAATTGAATTATAAATAAAGTTATAAAGAAAGCATCATGAAATTTTTTAAATATTTTTAAAAATTATTTAATAATTGGTAAATTAAATATATTTTAATTGTTTTATTTAAACATTTCAGATAAAAATAAAAGATAAAAAACCCTCATATTAATCTTCAATACTTCATTTAAAAATATTTTTCAAGTAATTTCACAAATTGTAACACTAATTCAATCAACCCGTTATATATAGTTATATATAGTTAGGTAAACTAGTTTAATCAATCAAAATTCTAATTTCAAATATAAGTTCAGTTTTGTTAATTGAATCATGAATAGAGAGAATTTGTTATCAACATCAATCACCATCAATTTTGAATTCAATCCCTAGACAACCCTTACTCCCAACCTCTTCTTTTATATATATATATATATATATATATATATATATATATATATTTGAGCTAAATTAATGTCACAAATTAACTAGACATTAACTTAATTGAAAAATTGACTAAAAATTTTTCTATTTAAAAAGTAGCAAATATGATTATAAGTGTGCTTTTATTTTTATTAATTTTATATAAAATAATAAAATACCTTCATAATAATACTAGTTATTTTATAAATTAATAATTTTTTAGGGCGTTTTACCCATATATGCCCTTTAAATAATATAATTACCGAAATGGGCCATTTTTTGCATTATTTACTAGACTAGGCCGTTTCCCACGAAAACGCGTCCACGTAAGCTCGATTTCGTAGTACGTGTCAGCAAAATGCTTCCCTAGGGGAGCGCTTTGTCCACATCAGCAAAAAATGCCTCCTTGAGGGCGCGCTTTGCTGAAGTGGACAAAGCGCTCCCCCAGAAGAGCGTTTTGCCCTTTTTTTAGGGTTAGGGTTTTTATTTAATTGATTTAGGGTTATGGTTTTTAGGGTTAGGGTTAGGGTTTTGTAAAGGTTTAAGGATTTAAGGTTTTAGAAAAAAAATAATTGAATTGGGATATAAATTAACTATTAATTTTAAATACAAAATATTAAATTAGAGTTTAGGGTATTAGGGTTAATTGATTAAATTATGGATTGATTTAGGGTTTAGGGTTAATTGATTAAATTTAAGGTTAATTGATACATACAAGAAAAAAATTTCTCAAAGATAATATGATTGCAAAGATATATACATACTTTATACTGTGCTAAGTTGAGGGTTTCGAGAAAAAATTAATTGAATTAGGATTTAGGGTTTTAGGGTTAATTCATTAAATTAACTATTAATTTTAAATACTAAATACTAAATTAAAGTGTATTAGGGTTAATTCATTAAATTAGGGATTAGGGCTTAGTTTTTTAAAATAAAGTTGTGTTTAGGGTATTAGAAAAAACATATAAGCAATATAAATTTTTTTGTCATAAGTTTTAAGGTTTTGGATTTCTGCAAGAATAATTCTGAGCAGACGTTTCTGGAAAAATAGTGTCGAAAAACGTTTCAAACAGGATGCACTGTCAGCAAAATTTCTGGAAAAAACTCTCACATGGACGCTAACAAATAGTGCCGAAAACGCTTCAAGCAGGATGCATTGTCAGCAAAATTTCTGGAAAAAGCTCCCACGTGGACGCTCTTTTGCTACAGTAGTTCGTGCAAAAATAATTCTGAGTAGACATTTCTGAACAAATAGTGCCGAAAACGCTTCAAGCAGGATGCACTGTTAACAAAATTTCTGAAAAAAGCTCCCACGTGGATGCTCTTTTGCTACAGTAGTTCGTAGAAAAATGAGGTTATAAATTAGCCAAATTTTATTCTCAGGTTGCATAACTTACAACAAAAAATTTAGAGAGGCTAAGAAGAAAAGAAATTGAAGATGAGTGAACGTATTAGTGCTGTTATTTACTATGATGGTGAGGTCTGTAACACCGAGAACGGTGTTGTTTTTTTATCGGAGAACTCAGCGAGACTGGTTTTTAACCAGAACATAGATTTGACAGAACTTCGTAAAAGAATTAGGCGTAAAATATTCGAAACAACGTCAATGAAAGTTTTGTCTATTAAGTACCGATTTTATGCTTCAGTTGATCCTGTGACATATGATTCATTCGACATCAAAGGCGCTCGTAGCTTAGAGGCAATGGTGCGGACTCATCTCGCTAGTGGATCACCCTATCTTAAGTTACATGTACAATTTTCATCGCCAAATGATGCATTTACAGCTTCAACATTTGCTGCTGGTCGAGAGGAAAATACGACCACTGCCTGACACTCCGTTAGTGGGCGGCAAAACACGGAAGTGCCCATGTTTAGTAGCAGTATAGAATACTCAACCCCTGCATTACACTCCGTTAGTGGATGGGACATGCACCTCAGTGGGTCAATGTTTGATGCTGGAAATACGTACTGGGGAATGACATCAATTAATAGTGGTTGGCAATCCACATCTAATTGGAGACGTTGTGAAACGTCCATAAGGAGGGATGATGTACTCCCTACGACGTCCACCGGCGAGGGGACCTTTTACGTTGCACATGATGATGGGTCAGATAATGAGTCCGATGCGGATCCACCTCGAGAGGCCGACCCCGATGGTGCAGAAGTTGCATTATTTTCTAAACCAGAGCCTGTTCCAACCATACTTGAAGATGTTGAAGGGGGTTCAAATAATGAAGAAAAAAATCCACGATTCAAGGCGTACTCGCCTCCAGCCCATATGCATAATGTTGATCTATCTGAAGATGATGCGTTGGAGTTTTCAGATCTACCACACAGAAGGCGTGACCGTACAAGTTCCTCATTGGATTCAGGTGAATTAAAAGTTGGTAAGGAGTTTTCCAATAAAGATATTTTTCTTGGTGCATTAAAACAACATAGCATCATGAACGGGGTTAACTACAACGTGGTTAAATCCAAATCCAATAAGTTTGAGGCCAAGTGTGCAGTGCAAGACGGTACATCTTCATGGAAAATCATAGCCTCGTTAAGGAAAAAGACAGGCTTGTGGGAGATAAAAAAGTACAAAGGTCCACATACATGTGCTACCAATACAGTATCACTAACCGTTTAGATTTTTTTAATGGTACTGTTATTATGTACTGTTGCATTTTTTAACGTACTTCGTTGACAGGTGTTTCAGAAGATCATCCCAAGATGAATTCAGATATGTTAGCTACCTTAATACTACCGACAGTGAAGGCTGATCCTAAAATTTCAGTGCCGGTCTTAATTGCCAATATTCGTAGCCAGTTAAGGTACACACCCTCTTACCGCAAGGCTTGGATAGCTAAGCAGAAGGCGTTGGAAAAGATTCATGGTGGGTGGGACGCTTCATATAATAAAGTGTGGCAGTGGTGTCAGGTGCTGGAGAGATATGTCCCAGGTTGCGTAACAAACCTTGAAACCGAACCTGCGTACTACAACGACCGATTGCTCCATGGATGCCAAGTATTTAAACGTCTGTTATGGACCTTTAAGTAATGCCAAGATGCATTTTTATATTGCAAGCCATTAGTACAAATTGACGGTACCTTTATGTACAGTAGAGATACCCATCGGCTATTGGTAGCTGTGACACAGAATGTAGTGGAGAATCCTTCCAGTTGCGTTTGCAATAACACCGGGGGAGTTAGCTGATGATTGGGAGTGTAACACCCCAATTTTCGGGATTTTCGAGATTTCTGTGATTTTCAATGAATTTTTAAAATTCCTGTGTTTTGTTTGTTTGGCGTAGGTTAATTATGTTAGTGGGCCTCTAGAAGACCCAAGCTTAAGTTAAAACTCGGTAACTTTAGTTAATTTTAGTTCCATAAGAAAAAGGGGTTCTGGTTAATTGGGCTTTTAAGTATTAATTGGGTAAAATAAAACACAAGGAAGCAGGTGGCAAAGTGGCATGTGACGCCACTGGGAAGGCTATAAAAGTGGCGTGCGGATGCTAGGGAGAGCTGAGGTTCAAGTCACAATGATAGCATATTAAGGGAATTATTATTTTTATGTTTAGGAAGGGTAAGCAATGGAACTCAAGTAAAAGACTGTCAGGAGGAGTTTGAGTTGCTCAGGTGATTGAGTAAGGAGGGGATAAGGGAGAAGATTTAGGAGCTGATAAGGGGAGAAGATTTAGGAGCTGATCAAGGAGCAAGAGTTGGTCAGCCAAGGGCATCTAGCATAGGAAATTCGGGTAGGTCATTTAGTGTTGGGAATTTTGGCTTTTGGGAAGGGTGGCTGTCGAATTTTTTTTGTTTTTTCTTTTTGATAGAAGCCGAACTTATACCCTACACCTGCCAACTCCTCCTCTTCAAGAACCGAATTCTCTCATCTTCTTCTCTTTCTTTCGGTCATCTGTTCCCTTTTTCTTCCCATAGCCAAACTTGGAACCCCTCATTGTGCCGCTTTCTCCATAGCCGAATACTACCTCTCATCTTTTTCCTTCTTCTTCCATCTTTTCTTTTCCATAACCGAACCTATACCCTTCTTCCTCTGTCTCATCATTTATTTTTCCATCTTCAATTTTCCTCAATAGCCGAATCTTGTGGTAGCCGAACTTTTCTGCTCTTACTTCTCTAAAAACAGAAAACCTACATACCGGAGGTGAAGGAGGCCAAATCTTTGGTTGTTTGAATCTGCTTCTTCTTGTGACTGTGGTGGATTGGAGATAAAAGAATCGTAGATAGGAATATTCTTCTGAGTCGATTGATGTTAGGTAAGCCTTTCGAACAACTATCATTAGTCTCATTGTTTTTAGAAAGGAAAAACCGAAACCCTTAGGGTGGCTAGCGTTATTAGACTAAGGGATTTGCGTTTTTCTGTTGGTTGTGTAAACGGTAGCATGGCCAAGGGAATATACAGCAAAGGGCATGAGAACTTATTCAGTTGGCTCTCCATATCTAACCCATATTTCGGCAAAAGGTAAGGAACTCTGGGATCTAAGGCTGTGTTAACCGAATATGGTAAGGGGTTAGAATACATAGTTGTTTTCGATATATAGATTGACATGTTAGCAATCCAATTGTAGGTAGTTCGTAGGTGGATCTCGCCAATGTATCGTCATAAATCAGGTGTGTAACTGACATCATCTCATAGACTAGATCGGTAAAAGCTGAAAAGCCGAAATGCCAAAAAGTCGGTATTTTGAGAACATGCGAGTGTGCGAATGCTCGTGAGATTAATAGTTTGATGTATGTGGTAAATTAAAATGATAAGTTTGCAAAGTGCACGATTCCGTGCATTTCGATGTTTTTTGGCTTAATGGGCCAAAAATCGGGATAGTGGGCCAACGGGCCCAATTCAGTAAGAAAACGCGGTAAGTGTTTCTGGTCGTACGTAAATGGCTATGTTATGCATGGAAACCTTATGAATAGATAAATTACTTGAATACCCCTATGTATGGAAATTACTGATATACCCCTAGGTACAAAATTACCATTATACCCCTAGGAATTACTTTTGACTGAAAAGTATGATGATTTAATTCTGTATGATGTATGCCATGATTGTATATCTGCTGCATGGGGATATGGGTTATATTATGGAGGAAGCGTCCTGGTGGCTATGCCACAATTATCTGATCTGGTGGCTCTATCACATATATCTGTTCTGGTGGCTTTACCACGATTATCTGTATCTGGTGACTCTGTCACATTATCTGTTCTAGCAGTCATGCTGCATATTTCTGTAGCGTGTAGCGGTTGGGTGGGTCGAGTAGTCTCTCCACATGGTGGAAGGTTGGTATGGGGGTGCATGTGGTTGGATATGGGTTGGGTTTTGCATAACCATGTGATATCTGTCCTGCTCTGTTCTGGGTCTATGGGCTCTATTCTGACTTTTGTTCTGGGCTAAGGCCAACTTAATCTGTTCTCTGTGATTTGAACCGATATAGGCTATGGTTGGGTTAATTTACACACTGAGTTTCCCCAAACTCACCCCTTTATTTTCATCCACGCAGGTAATCCCCAACCATAGTGGGCTTGGAGCTGTGAGAGATTCGGAGTGGCCACACGTTCTGTAAGTTAATTTTCTATTGGTGACCTGGACATCCTTTTTATTTACGTTTAAGGTTTTGGGTTCTTTAATTGTAATAAGGCCGCTTAATTATTTTTATGGTTTTAATATGTTTAATTAAGATAGGTATTACTTATATTTAACTGTCAAAATTGAATAACTTTTAGGGCGCGTTTTTAAAAACAACAATTGATTTCAAAAATACACGACAACAAGTAAAGCTTCTGCAATGAAAATATTTTCCAAAATTAATCACTTTTCCTAAAAAGGACTTAATCAAATTGGTTTCCTGGAAATATACATGACGTTAAGGTGTGGTAATGGCGGTGTGCATGTCTAAGATTGGATTCGAAGGGAGCTTGGTACTTAAGCAATCCGATAGACTCACCTCCTCCTTTCCGGTTTCCTACCTGGTGCTCAGCTTCCATTCACCTTAACCTGCATTGAAATTATCTCTTAAACCACTAAGTAAGTTTTTCTAGAACAACAACCTGAAATATTTTGAACGTTTTAATGTGGCATGTCGGATCCGGCCATAACGTCTGGGCCGGGTTTGGGGTGTTACAGGGAGTTCTTGCTTTATAGGTTAAGGAGGCATGTCTGCCCCCAACCTAATATCTGCGTCATATCGGATCGAGGCATCAGAATACTAGCAGCAATTGAGTAATAGGGAAGCCTATGGCATCGCACACACTATCGGTATTGCCTAAGGCACATTGCGTCCAACTACTACGGGCAATTTCGATTTATAAGTGAAAAACAACAAGTGACCAATATGGGTATTTAATATCTATTAATGTAATTTCGTTTGTAATATTGAATTTATTTTAAATGGAAAAGTGGTATGTAATTTTCGCTATCAACTTATATTGGCAGGGTATGATATAAGTAAGGACCGTTTTCATGAGATGTTAGAGGTTTTGCATTCAGTTAACGAAGAAGGCGTAGACTACCTCTATAACATATCTTTCGAACAGTGGACACAAGCATACGACGGTGGCCTATGATTTGGTCATAAATTCTGTTCTAAAAGGAACACGTCATTTGCCGATAACATCCGTTGCTAGAGAGACATATTTTAGTTTAGCGGTACTATTTCTGAAGCGAGCAGCGAGTTATAAAGGCCAAATGCAAGGAGGCCCTGTATGGTGCGCAAAGGTATTGCAAGAAATTAACAAGGCGAAAGCATGAGTGAACACCATACACACAGTCTGTCATGACCGAGACAACCTATGGTTTCGTGTGACAAAGTTTGACAGACCGCACGAAGGTATTATTGGCAGGCAATATCGTGTACACTTGAGAAATAGGACTTGTGACTGTAGGAGGTTTGACGCACTTCATTATCCATGTGCTCATGTAATTGTAGCTTGTTAGAATCTCCGTCTAGATCCCATAAGCTACGTCGACGAAGTGTACAAACTAGAAACCATGTACAACGTGTGGAACACGTATTCCCACCTGTCCCAGATGAACGTAATTGGTCGTCTGTATCGTTTGCTCCATTTAAGCTGCTACCGGATAGAGAATTGCATCGCAAACCGAAGGGCCGACCTTACTCGACTAGAATACGTACCAATATGGATATCCGAGAAACAACCAATAATCAGAAGTTGTGCGGATGGTGTAGGAACCCAGGTCGTACAAGTAGATCATGTCCAAATTGAAATAGTTGATAGTTGTCGTAAAAAACTATGTTGTATTATTTATATTTTATTAAATGAAACTATGTTATATTACAATTGTCTTATTCAAAAGAACTTTTATTTTTATTAAATGAAACAATATAAAAAATTTTGTACAAATATATTAAAAAAATCAATGTTCGTGGTGGTCAGAATTAATGCCACATGGAGGTCGTCGACGGGTCCGTGGTGGATTCCTCCTTCGATCAGCTTCCGGCGAGGGTTGTGGTTCCTCCGGTAAGAGATCTGGTTGTGGCTGTTGGGAGGATGAACCACCTTGATAGAATAATGATTGCGGTGGTGTTTGAGTCACCCATGGCGGAGGTGTTTGAATCCCGTAAGGTAGTGGAGATTGGTAAAAAGAAGAGCTCCCCGATGGTGCCTCGTGTGATCCTTTATGCGACGGCAGCCTATAGATTGGAGGTCGACTCAGAGTAATCAAGAACGGAGATGATACGGGCTATAGATTCCAACCTGTCATAGGACTAGGAAAAGGAAACATATAAGGGTTAGGATACATATAAGGGCTAGGATATGCACATGGCATAATCTGAAAAAGGCTGTGATGTGGGTGTCGTCCGCTAAATTGTTGGGCCTGATGATTGTGTGGGTGCTGTTGATCGGCCTGCGTCGTCGTCCCTTCTTCTTAGATTTAAAGGGCCCCGTCGTTCCCTTTGAGCATGAATTTGTTGTCGCCTCTCCTCTTCCGACAATAAATATGGGTTGTCATGGATCCTAAACCATGACATGTATTCCGCTATGCACGCTAACTCTAGAACGATGATCGGTTCCCGAGTAGGTATATAATCATACCGATTTTCCCACATTTCGATATAGTGTGACCAGAATCTAGGCCAATCCGTATGGAGTTGCCGTAAGTCAACTTTGTGCTCGTCATCAAACACCTCAGGTGCCACGGGAATCGGTTGTCGGAATCCAAATTGCCACAATACTCTATCTGACTGGTGCATCTCCACGGTGGCATAGTTCACCAATGGGACCTTCACATGCCAAACGTTTGGATTTTGAAAGAATTCATCTAGAATTACTGCCCGAATTGCCGAATCCTCGTATGCTGTCCATTGAAACTATATGAACATGATAAAAATATTACTTATATACATAATACATAATACTAAATACGAAACGACTATTTTATTATGTATATATATTTTATTTAATACTTACTTCTACTTCCGATCGTTGGTCTAATAGAAGTCATATATCTTCGAGAGAGGTAGGTATTCCGACATAACTCGTCGAATGGTTCCACCTAATTAAATTAATTTTTAGCATAAAATTATATTCTAAATCTACGTAATAATTGTAAAATTTAATATAAAAATTACCTCGTTATGAGTGGAAATGTATATGGGTGGTCGACTCGAGGACATAAAAATGGAAAGCAAAATCGTGCCCATGATTGCAGTAGTGATAGGCAACCTCCTATTTTGGCTTTGTTCGGTCGCGTCGCCCCACACATTTCCTTGTACAATGTTGTCAACACGATAGACCCCCAACTCAATTCGCCGGCTGCTCTAAAATTTACAAGTTTCAGCAGCCATCTCAGATGTACGAGGTTTCTTGACAAGTCCGACATCAAATAACCTCCAATCATCTCAAGAATATATGTCCGAGCAGATCATATTCTTTCGAGTTCAGTCGAATCATTATCCGGCTCCGGGAATGTGTCTCGTAACCATCCCATCTTGATCCGACCTCAGTTAATTTTATCAGGTATAGCACCCAAAAGCTCGTAGCATATGGCTCCCCAATCAGTAGATGATGCAGACCCGGTGACTGCGTACCCATCCACCGGCAATCCTAATTGCAAATGCACGTCTTCCAGAATGATTGTACACTCTCTGCATGGAAGATGAAAAGTCCGCGTCTTAGGTCTCTACCTCTCTATCAATGCACTGATTAGTTTCGGGTCCAACTTGCACCCTCGGCCTATCATGGCCACGTGCCAAAATCCCGCTTCTCGCAAGTAATTCTCAATCAATGGCGATGGAGGACCAAACATATTACGGATGTAGCATTGCAACACCTGATCTACAGACTATTATAAAAATTTATCAAACAAAAATTAATTAAAATTGCATAAATTAATTAATGCAAACATCATAAATGAAATAAAAAATCAAGCATCATAAATGAAATAAAAAATCAAACAGTAATAAAATATCAAATAGTATTTCAAATTTAATTAAATTTGCATAAATTAAAATAATATCGAATAGTATTGAAAATTTAAAATTATCACTTACCATTGTCATTTGATCAACGGAGATGTGCTTATTATCGAGACGGATTAACTCTCCGGCCATTGCTAACACGATCAGATTTTTTTAATTTAAATTCAAAAAAAATTTAAACAGAATTTTGATAGAAATTTGATAGAATTCTGAGAAAATTTTAATGAAATTTGATAGATTTTTTAAGGGAATATTGAAAGAATGTTGAGAATTATGAGAGAATTGTGTGAAAAATAATTAAAGGGAAAGGAATTTTGAGAGAATTATAGAAATTTGAGAGATTTGTGTGAAAAAATGATTTGGAGGGTTTATAGGTTTTTTTTTTTTGGACCGTTGGAAGCCAACGGTCAAAAATTTGACCGTTACACGGGCAAAACGCTCTCCTGGGGAGCACTTTGTCCACTTCAACAAAGCGCGCCCTCAAGGAGGCTTTTTTGCTGATGTGGACAAAGCGCTCCCCTAGGGGAGCGTTTTGCTGACACGTACTACGAAATCGCGCTTACGTGGACGCGTTTTCGTGGAAAACAACCTAGTCTAGTAAATAACACAAAAAACGGCCCATTTCGATAATTATATTATTTAAAAGGCATATTTAGATAAAACGCCCAATTTTTTAACTGAGTCTAAGTTTGATCACAGTTGGCTCAAGAGTTTAAAAGCAAACCCACAATTCACTACGTAAAAGGAGGTAGGCCCATTCTTAGAAAGCCTTTTAGCCCAAATGTAATTGAAAGACAAAAATCCAGTCCACCCATTAACTCAAAGAAACAGACAATTTAGAAGATATCTACCCCCAATGCCTATGTTTTAGTTGCAGAGAGACGGGAAGAAGTAAAGGAGACAGATTCCTTTGCTTCTTCAAACAAAAAAAGAACATGTCAAAATTCCCCATATGAGAGACAGTTTTCTTGGGGACTTTGCAAGAAGAAGAGAAAGAGAGAGTTTCTAAAGATTAGTAATGGAAAGTAATATAAAAAACAGTGACACTAAAATGGTGGTAGCAACCAATCAAAGAAAGGGCTTTGAAGGAATCAGATTGGAGAATCCATTTGTTTTGAAAGTGGGTCAAGTATTTACTGGCTTTGGCGTTGGTTGCGGTATTGGTATAGGCGTGGGTCGACCTATAAACCTCGGTACTGCTCATTCATTTCTTTTCTAGTACATTTTTTATGCAAAAAAAAAAAAAATCTAAATCCTTGAATTGTGAGGATGCACTGGGGTGGTTCGTTTAGTCCCAAGAATGATTGTGTTTATCCCAATTTGCTTCATAAGAAACTCTGTATTATCAGTTTTTCTATCACTTCCTCTTCATTTGTTGTGTTGAACAAATTGGGTAATGGCTAGTGTTTGGAACGAGAAATGAATGGAGTAGGGAAAAACCTTTATGATTGATGATCATCTTCTATGATGAAGTGCACTATGTTATTGTTAGCTGACATAAGTTTGGCTGGTGTTTCTGATTATGATTTTATGCTTGTGGTATATACCAGGTCGAATACCTATGCTGGGCGAAGTTATGAGTGCAACTAGAGGAGCAACTGATGCGTTTTCTGGTGTTAGCAGACATGTAAATGGTGCTGTAAGTCGAATATATAACTTCCAGACTCATTTTTCAGTTTTTTTCTTTTTGTTGTTGATTTTGTTTGTTTGATATTTCACTATCTGCTGATCTAGTCTTTCTCATGTTTTTAGTTAAGGAAGTTGGGTGCTAAGAACGTTGAAGCAGGGATCGGATGTGGAGTCGGTCTTGGCCATGGTTTTGGCATTGGTATGCTATAATATTGAAAATAATTAACTCAATAAGTATTACTGTATTGAGGCACTTGTATTAGGTATGGTGTCGCATACATTTATTGCAAAGTCTGAGTCCGACTACTCAATTAAGTATTGCATACCAATATGTGTGCCTAAATGTTTCAAGATTAGAGAAACTACTGATTATTTTCTCTTGATTTCCTTGTTGGTTACTACATTTTATACTTTGTACAAATGTGTTAGTGTCATCAGCATGTGATTCAGATAAATTTCAAGATCAGGTCGTTTAGTTTCGTTACTTGCTCATATGATTGTTGCAAAATAGCCGATTGTGGTGGGGATTTTAGCAACCTCAGACATGTCTTTTGTAGCAACATGAAAATTCGTTTGGTCTTTCATCTTCTTTTGAATTTAAAGCATCTGCATAAGGGGCATCATTGTCAAAATATGCTGTACTTTTATCTTTATGCCTTAACGGACATTGATATCTTTATCTTCCTGTTGCAAACTCACAGTACAAATAATCTTGTATATTAATTATCTGTCTAGCATATGAATGAAAATAAATTACATCTTTTTTGACTGAAAAAAAAATGTTTGTATTGCAGGACTTGCTGTGAAGCCTGGGGTGGTGAATCAAATTCAATGTTGTGTTATGGTACGTATAATTTCTTATATAATATCTATATTTCCTCTTCTTCTTTTTGCATTATTTGTAACTAAGTTTTTATCTGAAACTTCTAGCAAACGATGACTAAATTGATGAACAAGTTTGGAATATCTTCCAACTTGCCCTTCAATGAAGGTGCTTTTCCTGCATCCTTTCAAAGTGCTTTGACCACAACAAATGAACCCTCTATTCAAGGCCCGCAAGGAAAATTGAAGCAGGTGCTGCCAAATCTACCAGATACTACATCTCAAGGCTTGCCTGGACCTGGAAATACAAGCAGAGGTTCAGCTTATCAAAAATTTTCATCAGAACCTCCAAATGAAACATCATTTGGGACTCGAACAGAAAAAGTTCTTAATAGCTTTTTGCAAAATCCATTGTTGAAGGAAGATGAGACTAGCCTAAGTGAACTGGTATGCAATGATACCTATATGCTTGTGCATTTGGCTTTGTAATTCATTGCTTGAGAGTTTTTCTATCTCTTATCGGCATTCCAGCATTGAGTTTGCATGTGGAATGTCAATTTTATAAAATATTATGGTGCCTGTAGGCTAAATTTGTGCAACATAAGGCTTGAGGTGAGATCAGTTCATTTTATACACTTAACGGGAGAGAAACATCATTTCACTCCAGCAATTGGAACAGTAGTTGGGGATGTTAAGATTTCAAAAGGAACATGCTTTAACGTGCAACAAGCAGTTATTTTTTTGCTCTTATTTTGGTCACTGGTGATAGCAGTAAGCAGCAGAAATAATTCACTTGGGTTTGGTTGTTTTGTAGGCTGGACGGTTGCGCTTTGAAAACAACTTACTTCAACTGGTAATGCTCCTTATTTATTTTATCACCCCAATCTGATGCCATTTTGTTTGCTGGTGTTTTCGCTGAGATGATTATTGATTATTTAGTGGGAGAAGACATAAATATTAGCCGAAAGCAATTGTAATTAGATGTAAAATTTTCTGAATATCGGAGTTTATTGGTTGCCATATTTAAAATTTGTGTCAAAAAGATTTATTCATGATGAATGCTGCAAGGTTCTCGAGATACATTTAATTCTTCTCATTTTATTAGGATTGCGTTACATTTTTACTGAAACTTATATTTCCATTTAGGTGCTGAAACATCAACGAATCATCGAGGAGCTTATGGAGGAGAATCTGAAGCTTCGTCAGATACTCATGGAAGACCTGAAAATACCCCCAAGCAAGCTCCAAGCTAGTTATTCTAGTAAAATTAAATCTCCATGTTCGGAATGCTTCTATTGCCGAAGGAAACAAAGGAGAAATAGATGATGACAAAGTATGATAAGTAAACCAAAAACCATACTAGTGTTATACCAAAGTTCTTATTCGATAACATTTCCGACTGGAACAGGATTTTAAGTTCTGGCAACGCCAACCTGATAATGCAGAAGTGGTGTTAACCATCATGACGTGTGAGTCAAAGGAGAAGGATACCAAAGTAAATAAAATCCGTCGATGACCAACTTAACGAGCTGATTAAACAATAGACATGATTTTACCAAACAGATGATAGAGCTACTTAAACTAACATCCAGAGGAATTCACTCATTTTTGTAGATTGTAATCTTTCAATGACATCCTTTTTTTTCCCCTTGATGCAATTCTTTGTTATAACTTCCATGAAAACTCCATTATTGGTTTGATTATTTTTATCTAAATTGCAAGTTTTATTTTTTTTATATATATGTTCAGAAAAATTCCTGTTTCTTTCAAGAAACAGTGCAAACTGATGAATACATATATCCAATTTGTAAAACTCATATTTTGCCCGGCCCAAAATACAAACCTATTGCATTAAACCCAAATTAAATACGCCCAAAAAAGTTTTACAATGGCCTAATACTGAATGAAATGAACCAAGCCCAGTAGGCCCAGGTTTTTGGAGTTTTCAGAGCCCTTTCCCTTTCCCCCTTGCGCTGCTGCTGCCTTCGTGCTAGCCTCTACGTGCGCCATTGCTTCAGCCCACGCTTCCACCTCCCATATTTCACGTTTACACGCCCATGAACGCCCTCTTCACGTCTCCACATACCTGCAAAATGGAGAATAGCAAGGAACCGTTTGTATTTGGCTATAAAGCCTTCGATTTTTAATTGAAATTGGGGGTTCCTTTTTGTTCAGAGAAATAGGACACGATTTCTTTTTGGTTACAAATCAAAAATCAAATACACATAAAAAAAAGCAGCCAAGAGAGATTCAAAGGTGGTTATTGCTATTTGATTTCGTTTTTTTTTTTCTTTTCATTTTCATCGGATATACTAAGATATAAGAGAAAGGGGGAGACTCACCAGAGTTGCATCACGCTCACGTCGTCGGAGGGCTTGACTCCGCTCGCAATAGTCGGATTTTGGGGCGGTTGAAGCTTGGCCATTCGTCTGGGGAGCGTGGGTTGTGGGCTGGGAGGGGGGGGGGGAAGCGTGTTGACCCATTTGCCAGGTAGGGTCCACGCATTTTACCTTAAATGGGTAATTTCGCGGCCAATCCTTCCCTTTTGCACTAGCGTTCGATAGGGCCATTTCCATGGTTTCTTTAATTCTTTTAAAGTGTCCCAGGAATTTGCGTGAGTGTTCATCTTAGTCCGCGCTTAAACGATTTGTTTTGGGGTTTGGTTAATTTGCATTTTTAGACCCCAAACGTTGGAGCGCGTTTTACTTTGGCCCAAAATTCTGTTTAAATGGTTTGCTTTGTTCATAAATTGTCCCTTTAATTTTGTTTTTCTTCCAATTAAGTTTTTTATTCATTTTTTCTACAAAATAAGAATATATTATTTTAACATATAGTTTTGTTAAACAAAATTGATGTATATATTTTTGTATATATTATTTTAACAAAATAAGAATGTATTTTTTTCATGTGCATATTTATTTTTTTTCAAAAATACTTTCATATATTATTTTGTATTTATATACTTTACTTATATTAAGTTTTCTTTATTTCATGTATATACGTAACTTATACAAAGTTATTTTTACTCTAAGTGTACATTATTGACATCCTTTTATGTAAATATTTTCTTCTAAATTTATTATATATATATTTTCTTTAAAATTATTCATATAGAATTTGGCCTTCTTTTGAGGATCTTGTTTTAAATTGCATATTTTATTTATTTTAATTACTTTGGTATCTTTGTATATACATTGTTTTCATTTATTATTTTCATATAAATATGTATGTCATTTGTTAAGTCAATTTGTTTCATTTGAAATTCTGTTGCATATTATTCATTTTAATATATACTTTAATAATCATTTATATATTATCCGCTTTTTATACATATAAGCTATTTTGATTTTAATATATGCTATCCCTTTGTATATTGTTCATATGGTTTTTGTTTTGCGTTATATTGGTTCCTAGTTTTCATGTAGTCCGGTGTATCATGTGTTATTTTTTGTTTTCAATTCGTATCCACCTATTATTGTTTCATGCTTATAATTATGTTTTAGTTTCTTATTATTGCATCATGATTTTTTTTTAAAATCCCGCATTTTCGCCCAACATCGATTGCTTTTCACCCTAAAATAACCCAAACGAATATATTTTGAGCCGATTTCATAATTGCTTATTTGGGAAACTCTTCAAAACAAGGCAATGTTTCGTATTTGAGAAATTCGGGAAAACGTGCCCTAACGTGTTGGGTTTTTTTTTTCAGTTTTGCCAAATAACGGAGTACCCTTTTAAGAATTCGTTGTGTGTTTTGGAAATAATGAGGTGATCTCAGTCTTTGGAGGCTTAAAGTATCGTGTCCTAACGTGCTGGATGTGGTATTTTATTTCTTTGGAGCAAGTGAACCTTAAAATTCAATTCGAATTGTTCCTACATTTTTAAAGGAATCGTATTTTAATTTTTTTCCTAAATTTTCAACGATAGGACATTCAATAATCAATTGGTACTAATTTTGAGCGTTACGGGGTGTTAACCCTTCCTCGTGCATAACCGACTCCCGAACCATTTTTCTCAATTTTCGTAGACCTAAAATTATTATTTTAATAAATCAAATGTTTTATTAAAATGATCAACCTTAAGATGATCCTATTACACTTCAAAAAAGGTCGGGTCCGACTCTGTACCTCTTTTTTAAAGTCGATCTCCGTTTTTCTAAAATAAAAATGGTTTCGACACAATTCATACAACCTTCTATTCTTAGTTAAATTATTCGTAAATGATCTTGTTTTCCTCAAACAGGATTCCCCGAAGAGGCAAAGACCACGGAAGAATGAGTGCTGCTTCTTTTTCATGATTCTGGCAAGTCCGTGAATTTTTGTATTCTTAGCAAGTGAAGAGGGATAATGGTTCCAATAAACATGTGGACTCACGGGAAAGAACCCAGACCGAGTCTGTCTAGATTTAACTGGAACAGATCGTGTTCTCTATTCATCAAGAAAAGGAGGATACGATAAAGATGTTTTTAGTGCAATGCTTCTTTATTACATGTTACAGTTACATCTTTAATAGGTATCCAATGCTGTTATCATGATAGTTAATTCCAATTAATCTGAAGTTTACATAGGTTATAAGACTATAAGAATATGTATTTGTCGGTGAGGGCAAGGCAAGCACCCCATGTGCACATCCCTTTCATGCTAGCAATTGTTTTGTCTTTTGAGTTTTAGGCCCACAACAGCCAATCATGCATCCCTCCCATTCTATCCCAAGTCATCGCCCTTTAGACCTACCAACTCATGCATCCAATATCCTTCATGTACTGTCATATAATCATCATATTTGAAGTGTTTTATATTTATATAAAATTTGATTCATTAATAATAATCTGTATATAGCTTTTGAGGTATCCATGCATACATGTTAATTTTTCTTTTTCTTTCTTTAAATCATGTTTAATATTATCCGGTCTCCGTCGAAAAGAGAACCCAAAGGCAATGGCAACTCTCCTTTTTATCCCCAAAAGTTAATTACTCTTCCATCATCCACCCAAAGTCTATAACAGCTAGCACCTAACTTTTTCTCTGACAATATTTATCGGCATCACCCATTCACCACCACCAATTACTTGCACCTATTCCATCTTTCTATCCACCCTTCAACCAACCACACTCATCTTACTTTTAGCCATGTTGATCGGACTCCGGTAGTGTTGGGTATACATGTATATGTCCAACATTGAGTATATATATATATATATATATATATTTTTTTTTTAAGTTGTTTTTTCATATTTAGAGGATTAAATTCTTATAATTCAATTTAAGTACTTCCATATTGATTAGACTAATTGAAACTTTGTGAACCAATGTCTTATTTATTAATAATAAAACCATAGTCCATTAGGACTAATAATCCCAGTTCTAAGCTTTTTTGTGCGTGTGTTAATATCAGAGTAAGGAATGGCCTTAAAAGTAACCAGCCTTTTTTCCACTATTTTCTAGTATTATTTTCTCCATTTTTTTCAGCAAAATAATTAGTCTGACATGATTTAATTCTAAAGAAGTCAAAAAAAGAAGAAAATAATTGGACTAAAGATTACAGTAACACAAACAAGAATCACAAAGTCTCTCTTTATTAAGCTAAGTAAAAATGATACAAAAGAGCCCTCACAAATCACGAAAGCATCAGCTCCAAGAATAGACGAGAAGAGAAAGAAAATGGAACAATGAAAAAAGAATACACAAATAAATAGCTTAATCTACATCAAAGTAAACGAAACCAAAAAAAGAAGTGTCCTAAACAAAGAGTGCAACTCCTCCAAGCAATGCTAACAAGTACATGGTGTATTCACGTGTAGAAGCAGCGGAACCTGGTGGGCCCTCCCCAGGGGTCATGGCTGAAGGAGGAGCTTGTGGGCCCTCCCCAGGGGTCATGGCTGAAGGAGGAGTTGTAGGTGCTGAATTAGGCGTCATAGATGGAGGTGCGGGTGCCGGTGGGGTTGGTGCCTCTGGGGCAGAGGATGGGGTTGGGGCCATTGGAGTGGTTGAAGGGGTAGGAGCCATAGGGGTTGACGGTGCGGGTGCTGACATTGGAGTCATGGCTGGGGGAGGGGTCATGGTGGTTGGTGGTGGAGTGGCAACGGGAGAGGGGGTGGTGCTTGAACTTGGTGACATTGTAGGTGATGCCGATGGACTTTGAGCCATTGAACATGAGAGTAAAGCAAGCATCAGAGTGAGCTGCACAAGCATGGCACTTGAACCAGCCATGCTGCTACAAAATTAACTCGTAAATGTGTGGGAGTTGAGGAGTTAAGGTGTGAGATGGGGAGGTATGGTAGTGAAGGGAGAGAGAGTCCTGAAGTTGATATAAAGGCAGGGAGTTTTGAAGTATCATTTCAAGTCTACGGACTTTTCATGCTTCTCGCCACAAGAATGGACGCGTGTCCCAACGGAATTTTTGTTTTTATGTTTTCATTTTTTTTTTGTGGTCGAGATTTATATGCCATGCACACAACAAAGATGAGGATATTTTCTGTTTTCATTGTTATGTAACTTCACTTTGTTATACTTAATTACCTCATTTAGCTCTATGCTAAACCAACCTGAATGAAGAATATAAGATTAGGACTTAGGTGGGTTTATTCTCAATTTTAAAGATTTGTTTAATTGAGTAAAAAAAAAAAAAAAAAGCTTGAAAGAGGAGGACGGAGATGAAGGGAAAAAATAAATTTAGTATGCATAAAATAAAATAGTAAAATGATAATTTTTCATAAAAATAAATCATCGCAAATTAAAATAGAGAAATATAAGTCAAACTATAATGCCAGCCTCCATCCTTTTACAAAATTTAAGATTTAGTCTTAGTATTTAAACTCTTTTTATTTTTTAAAAATTTAATCATTAATATTATTGGTATTTTTTGTAAAAATTATTAACTTTTCATATTTATTTTATCCATCATATCATAACAACTTTAACTAAACAATGATTTTTAAATCAAAACTACCAACATCTTTTAACCTGCATTTAAAATTTTTTTTTCATCAAAACATACCAATGAGAAAATAAGAATGGAAGATGCAAAAGGAGATATTTTGTAATATGAAAGGTAATATTGGATGGCGCAAGAAACACGAGGTGGTCCAAAGACAGAAGCAAAGCCAGATGTATGATATTCATCACTGCTCCTATCTCCATCCATTCGACCTTTCAGTTTGTTGCCTTTTTCTTAAATCAAAAACCCATGGTTTATTTAACCCTAAATACTCAGATTTTCTTGCATAGTATCACTTCCAAACAGATGATGTCTGAATATGAGACAGTGTAATTCTAAATTCAAATAGAACTCGTTGAAAATGTTGTCCAAAAACTGTGTTTTTTTTTTTTTAAATAAAATATATTAGGAAAATAAATAACTATGGTTACTATTAATCAAAATGGAGAAAGAGGACAAAGGGATGGTTCCGTTCCAGCTAAATACAATGGTGATTGATGGTAATGCCTGCTTTGGAGCTATTGAAAGAGACAGTTTTCATTACTACTACTTAAACAGTCATCTAAAAAGTGATTAAATTAACAAATAAAGCGGTTTTTTCTTAAATTATATAAGTAGGTCGATTTTTTGAAAATTTACAGGAATGGATTATTTTTGATAAAAACTTTCAGCTAGAGTCGTTTTTAAGAAAAACTCAGAAAATCGCTTCAAGCTGGAAGCATGTTTCCCCTTTGATCAGTAAAACGCTTCCAGCTAAAGGCGTTAATGAAAAACGCATCCAGCTCAACGCGTTCCCCCCAATGGTCACCCCCAATGACTATTTTAAATAGTCGCTAAACCCCTCCCAACGGTAAAAAAAAAAAAAAACTATAAAACCCCCCACGGCCCCACCTACTAACTTCTCACATTTCTCTCTTAAACCTCTCAAGTTTCACAATCCACTCTCAAAAATCTCTCAAACTCTCTCTTAATTTTTTTACTAAAATTCTATTTCTATCTAAATTATATTTTTATTAATATTTTCAAGAAATATTTTTTTATTGAAATTTTTTTCGTGTTCTATATAATTTAGCAATGATCGGGTCTCTAATCCATCTTAATAGGAAGTACATCTCTGTCAATCAATTGCAAATGATAAAATAAATTTTAATCGTGTTTAATTTTTTTATTTCATTATTATATTTTAATTTCATATTTTTTATAATTTTGACATAAATAGCGAAAGATTGAATTTTACAATCCCATATTCGTAATCTACCCGGTCCTTCATCACCGTTGATTGAACCATACTTGAGGGAAGTCGGTTTTTGGCACATGGCTCTTGTAGGCTGAGGGTGTAAGTTGGACCCGAAACTCATAAGCACGTTGGTGGAGAGATGGAGACCCTAGATGTACACATTCCATTTTCCATGCAACGATTGTACTATTACTCTAAAAGACGTGTAACAGTCGGGTTTAGACCCTAGTCGAAATAGTAGTTTTGGGACCACAAATTCGAGTCAGAAAAATATTTTAATATTATTTTCTGTGCTTATAATATGTGAATTGATACCTGTGAAAGTTTCATGTGAAAATTTGATCATTTGTGTGCTTAATTTAGAAAAAGGACCTAATCGCGTAAAATGTAAAAGTGGCTAGCTATTTGTTAAAAGTACTTAAGTGCGATGTCTTATTAAAGGAGAGGTTTTTATGTTGTAATTAGTCCATTGATAGTGGGAATGGACATAAATGGGCATTAAAATGATGGTTTTTAAATGGTTTATTAAAGGGGTAAAATGGTAAAATGTGCATTAATGTTAATTAAATTAAAACAAAAGAAAAATTCATCCATTATCATCCATTCATTGCCAAAAATACAAGGAAAAAGAAAAGAAAAAGATTCCTAGGGTTCGGCTAAGGAAATTGATGATTTAGGTACGTGTTTTGATCCGTTTTAGATAATTTCTACATTTTTGTGATCGTTGCTTAGTAATCTTTCAAGCCCATGCCTCAATTTCTGAATTTGATTATGATTTTAAGATGTTTCATTGTTGATAATGTGAGTTTTATGAAGTTTGATGATAGAAAATGAAAGATATGTGTTAGATTACTATGTTTTGTATTGAGATTTTTGATGAATTTGAGTATTTTAGACTGAATAGTAAAAATGAGAAATTGAGGGGTTAAAATGTGAAATAAATGAAATATGTGGTCTTATATGAACTAAAGGAAAATTGGACTAGGCATGTGTGAAAGGAAATTATGCATATTTTGTGATTTTATGAAATAGGGACTAAAACGTTAAAATATGAAAATATGAGGGCTACTTTGTAAAATACCCTAAATATGTGTTTATGGATTGATTTGAATAAATTTGAGATTGAATAAGTCAAATTTGAATGTGTTTAGATCAAGAACCAAAGAAAACGGAATTAGATCGAGGAAAGTCGAAAGTTGTTGAATAGTCGTTCGTTTCCATTCATTTCCGTACGAGGTAAGTCTATATATAAATAAATGTGTTTGAATTGATTTATTCATGTTTATATGATATTGAATTGTGATGAATGGTTATAGAAGTTGAATATGTGGAATTGAGAAAGTTTCTATAATGTGACGATGTCGAAAGCCCCATACGAACCATATGAATAGTTAGGATACATATGTCATGACATAGGATTTCTGATATTTGATTTCGTGTAAGGCCAAGTCTGGGACGTTGGCATCGATTTGAGATTTACGTGTAAGACCGTATCTGGGACATTGGCATCGTATTTGGTTTCATGTAAGACCCTATCTGCGATAGTGTCATTGATATTTGATTACATGTAAGACCACGTCTGGGACGTTGGCATCGTAAGAGCTTTCCGAGTTATCCGCGTATCCTATTTAATTCTGTACGGTTCAACGGGCATTCTGAGAAATACGTGATTGAATGAATGAATAACCGATTCAGGTACTTGGAGATGTGTTCAACATTTGTTAATGAGAAGTAAGTATATGTGCAAGTGATGATATGTGATATAAGTATGAGAAAATATGCTATATGTGCAAATGAATTGGGAATATGTGAAATGTATATGAACTATGTGATTTGTGATAGTATTTGGCTATGGAGCATATGTATTTTATGATGCTTATATGCTTAAAATGATAATTTTATTTGTATATGGCTTACTAAGCTTTTGAAAGCTTACTTTGTGTGTGTTTGCATTGTATTCTAGATATCAAAGCTACTGGAAGCTCGGGGATCGTCGAGAATCATTATCATTGATCGCGTGATTTCGTGATAGGTTTTAAATATTTATAATTAATCGTTCTTGAAACTAACTATTATCGCGATGTAGGCAAGTGTACCTATCGAATAGTAGTATAGTTTTAGCAAGACCAGATTGTCAAACCTAAAAGAACTAAAAGTATTAGTAATGACTGTCTTTTTATTATCTAGCCTAAGAATAAAGAGGTTTTTTTTTAACTAACTAATTATCTAAACTAGGAATTCACAGAGAATAGAATTGGGGAATTGCTTTTGGGAAAATCGATTGAATTAAGACAATACCTAAGGAAAAATCCACCTAGACTGCACTTGTTATTCTGGCTCCGAATCGGACGATTTATTCATTTAACTTGTTCCGTAGAGATCCCTAAGTTATGTTATTATCCCTATTCAAGACTAATAACGTCTAATCCCTAGATTGAATAATTGAGACCTTTCTCTAATTAACACCCTAGGGTTTTATTAACTCGATATATGGATCCCCTTATTAGGTTTCACCCTAATCCGACAAAATCTTGTAACATCTTAATTTTAGGCTTAGTCGGAACAATGGTTTCGGGACCACAAATCCGATGAGGAAATTTTTCATTTTTATTATATTTTTATGGTCTACGATTTCACAAAACGATTTTGTGAAAATTTCGTTCGAAAATTTCGACGTTTAAGCACTCAATTTGGTCAAAAGGACTAAATTGTAAAAAGTGCACAAGTTGAGTTCTACATGTTAGAAGTGTTTAATTGTTATGAGTTTTTAAATCAAAGGTCCTTAAATGGAATTAGACCATTTTGAATTTTGTGAACAAAAATGGACATGGTATGATAGGTTTTTAAAAGTTTTTCATTAAGGGTATTTTAGTAAATTGGTAATTAAATGAATTAAAAATGCCAAAATAAGTCAATTTTGCTCATCTTCTTCCTCATGGCCGAATATTTCATGAAAAACACCATGTCTAGGGTTTTCAAGCTTTCCAAGCTCATTTGTAAGTGATTCCGAGCCCCGTTTTTAATGTTTTTTACATTTTTGAAGTCCCGGTAACATGTTCTAGCTATTTCTATCATTATTTTGAGCTAGGGTTTGTGTTTAAAAATTTACCCATGAATGATATGCATGTATTTTTATGTTTAATGGTAGAATATGAAGCTTGAAATTGTGTTAAACAACTTTTGCTAAGTGATTTTACGTGAAAACAAGTAAAACGGCATAATCGGTAAAAATACCTAATGTTCATAAGTACATGTTAAAGTGAGAATTTGATGTTTCCATAGAAGGGAAAAATTATCAGCATGTCATAAAACATAAGAAAATAGGATGAAGTTTAATTTTCGAACCTTGGGGAAAAAGTGTAAATATGCAAAAGTTTAGGGGTCAAAATGAAAATTTGTAAAAATATGATTTTTGGACCCGTATGAATAATGTGACTAATTATTAGGCTAAATATGATATTATAGATGAAGGAAATCGAGATTCGGGCTTAAATCGAGAAAATACAAGGTTTTGGACTAAAATGGTAAGTCGTTTCTGGATCGAGGTAAGTTCGTGTGTTAATAATAATGCAATACCATGCATGAATTGTAATTCTCTATTGGTATGGCATAAATTGTATGATTTAATATATTTAAGAGAAGTTGATGGATGGTATGTATGATATGGAAAAATGTAATGCTTGTTATGTCATGTGAAATTGAATGGCAAAATATTGTTACATGAATTGAGTGTTAAATTACTATTACCTGGGTCGTATGAGTTGCTGCACGGTTGTACCTGATGAGATTTCGATAAGTTTGTACGTAAAAAAATTATCGATTCTTTTTATTATATTATATTTTGTTATCATAGGAAATATGGCTACCTATAGAATGACTATTTGTCGTAAATTGCAAATTGAAAAAGGACTATGAATAAATTTGTAACTTGTTGGAAAGTGAGCAATTTCCCAGTTGAGCCTTCGAAATAGAAACGATACGAATGATCTATTATGAGGTCGCATGTATAGTACTAAGTGCAGGCTACTATGCGTACCCAATAACTTCGATCACGTGTGTAGTACTAAGTGCAGGATACTACGTGTATCAGATGGTTAGGTCACGTGTGTAGTACTAAGTGCAGGCTACTACGTATACCGGATAATTGGTCGCATGTGTAGTACTAAGTGCAGGCTACTATGCGTACCAGATAGCTTTGGCTATAAGTGTGAAAATATGTGCAGGCAACTGAGTATCAATTATTATTCCGAGGAGTTCAACGAGAAAATCGATTAAGTAAAAATAAATGTGAACATGATTATATGATGAATAAGTGCAGGTATATGTTTAAGAAAATTTTGAGCAATATGCTTGATATTTGAGTGAACTTCGATAAGACAAAATGGATTAAGTGAAATTATGTAAGAGTGAATTTTAGTAGTAAAACAATGTTGGACAGCAGCAGTTGTGTGAATTTTAAAATTTACCAAAAATTGTGTAAGTTGAATTAAATTTCAAATAAATTATGGAATTAAAGCTTAATGAGTCTATTTTCATAAAAAGAAAATATGGGGAGCAAAAGAGTTGTATATTATGTGATATTCTAATTTTTGTGAGACAGTGTTAGAATGAATTCGAGATCCCTTGTTCTGACTTGGAAAAATTTTTAAAAATTGTAGAAGATTAATTATGGGTTATAATTTATATGTTTAGAATCTTTGATGAGTCTAATTTTATTAGAAACAAACGATAACATTATCCAAGTCTCGTACTATGAGATAAATAAATTTTAGTGAAGAAAGGTTGAAGCTGTCAAACAGCGAAATAGGGGAGAATTTGAATAATAAAATGTACTTATTTGCTGGACCAAAAGTTCTGAATATTTTATGGTGGAAATATATATGAGTCTAGTTTCTGTGAAAATTTTCGGATTTTAATTTGGAGTTCCGTAACTCTAGATATAAATGATTTAGTGACTGTGACTCAAGAAAGCAGTTTAACCAGAACATGTGTAAATGTACAATTGGGTTAGTTTTGCTGTGGAAAGCATGTTAGTAAATTGCTTATTATTATTTCATGCGAGCTTACTAAGCGTAAAGCTTACCCCCTCTTTTCCATTTCTTTTAGTGTTGTCAAGTTAGCTTAGGGTTGGAGATTGTCGGAGGCAGCATCACACTATCAAGCCAACACCTTGACAGTATAAACACATATGTTAGAATTATCAAGTGAGTGGCATGTATAGGGACCTAGTTTTATAACATGTGTTATTATAATTTGGCCAAATATATTGGTCTTTAGTGAGCTAATGATTCTGACTTATAAATCTAGCTATTTATGTTATGTTTGATATTGGTGATGTGCATATGCTTGTTTGTCATACATGGTTGGTAATATGTTATGTGTTTTTGTGAATGTTTAAGTCCGTTAACGCCTCGAACCCTATCCCGACGTTGGATACGGGTAAAGGGTGTTACAATTGTCACCCTATGTCTAGGCGTGCAAACAACTCCGCTTAATTATGACAAATGTACTCTTAGACAGGGTCTATTCCTCCTCTGACTAAGAGCTTATCTTGAATCAGTATCCTGGGATATCAAAACAAGAATTAAGAACACATAATTAAGAACAAGTTAAATATTTATCGTACAATTCAGAAAATAATAACAAGATTCGTCTTAGGTTTCATTCCCCCTAGGTATTTAGGGGTTTTAGTTTATAACTAAATAAGAAAACATCTCAGAATAATAAAGAATACAAAACATAAAGCAAACCTAAAACTCCTAAAGGGGAAATTGATGAGAGATCTTCAGTGTTGATGGTGAATCTGGCTTCTGAGATGGATCAATCGACTTCCTTGAAGTAATTCCTTACTCCCTATTCTATGTCTCCCCTTTTCTTCCTCCTCTAAGGTGTATTTATAGGCTTTGGAATGCCTAAGAACCCTCAAAATTAGCCTTTTTTGAATTGGACTCAACTTGGGCTCGGCAGGGACACGCCCGTGTGTAATTACTTCAGACCATGCTCGAGCCTGCCAAATTGACACTGCCGTGTGGTCTGCCTGTGTGAGGAGGTCCAGGCCGTGTTGATTTCGTACTTTGGCCCATTTTCTCCGTTTTTGGCCCGTTTCTCATTCTTTTTGCTCTCCTATGCTCTCCTAAGTTTAAAACATGAAATTAAAGCATTAGGAACATCGAATTCACCGATTCTAATGAGAAATTATCCATGAAATGCGTTAAACATGGGGTAAAAATATGTATAAATTACGGTTTATCAACCACACTATCAAATATTATTTTGGTACCTTTTGAAAATGTATATATCATCGTATGACATGTATAGGCTAAAATTAATGTGGTATGTTTTGAGATGTGTATATCATGCCATGAGATATGGCTTGATTATGGTTGAACTTATTGTTTGATTTTGGTATATGATATGTGATGCAAAAATGGTAAATTGGTGTATATATATGGCCTAGTGAAATGGTCTTTTTGGTAAGTTAGTTTTGTGGTTGAAATGGTTATAAATGTGATATGAATCATATGTTCAATGTATGAATTAGTTAAATGAAATTAGTATCTTTGAGTTGGAATTATGTATAGAAATGATTAATGATATTGAAGTATGAGTGATGCATGTTTTGGAAATGTTTTGGTTGCATATTGGGTTATGAAATGTGGTCTTAAAAGCTTATGTATATAGGGTGGCAAAATGGCTTTTCTAGTATCCTATTTTTGTCCACACGGGCTAAGACACGGGTGTGTGTCTCAGCCGTATGTGACACACGGTCATGTTACACGGCTGTATGTCCCCTGGGGTAGTCCTATAATATAAAGTCAGTCTCGAGCACGGCCTAGACACACAGGCGTGTCTGGTGGCTGTGTGAGGCACACAACCTTGGTACATAGGCGTGTGTAGCCATTTTGAAGTGTACACGAGATATGGTCGGCCGTGTGACCCAAGTCAGTTTCGACCACTGCTAAGACACACGAGCATGTCTCCAGTCATATTGGACAAGTTAGTATGTATGCCTTGTTTTGCCACAACCTAGACACACAGGCGTGTGACTGTGATTCCATGAAATTTTTTCTAAGTGTTTGGAAACTTTTATACGAGATCGGTTTAGTCCTGAACCTTCTCCAAAGTATGTTTAAGGTCTCGTTGACCTAAGAAAGGGACATTATGTTGATATTTAACTTTGATATGATAATGTATGATTTTTTTACTGTGAAATGATTGCAGAATGTTCTGATATGTCCAGTAATGCCTCTTAACCCTAGTCTGGTGACAGATACGGGTTAGGGATGTTACAGAACGTGCATTTACAGTTAGGGTTACCTGTGGATGAGTCAGTAGTCACCGGGTCTATTCAATCTGCTAATTTGGGAGCTGTATGTGGTGATATTTTGGGTGTGGCTCCAAAGACAATTTACGGAGGTCGGATCGAAATGGCTTGGATATGAAAGAATTTTGTGAGGCTCATTAAGGATTCAATGAAGTCCAAAGATAAAGATATGCTCAGGCGTACATCCTTTAGATCACAAAGGCATCTTGATGTCGGATAAGTACGAAATCTCATTCATCTAAAGTGGCTGCTGAAATCTATCGATTTTAAAGGAGCGAGCCAACTCAGTTAGGGGTTCGCCGTGTTGGCGACATTATACCAAGAGATGTGTCGGGCGACGCAACCAGGAAAAATCAAAATTGGTGGTTGCCTTTTACTATTACAATTATGGACTTGGTTTTGGTTTCCATTTTTACGTCCTCGAGCGAACTACCTGTACATTCTCACTCGTAACAAGGTAAAATTCAATAAATATTACCATGATTAAATTTATTTAAATTAAAATTATTATGCTAAGAAGTTATTTAAATAGGTAGAACCATATGTCGAGTCACGTGGGATTACCTACTAAGCTTCAAGATATACGATTTCTATTAGACCAACGATTGGAAGCGGAGGTATGTATTTATTTAATTTTGAACTATATACAAATAACATAGTCGATTTTGTATTTAGTAATGTATATATATAACTAATGTTTTTATCACGTTAATATAGTTTGAATAGACACCATACAAGAATCCGACAATTCGAGAAGTTATCCCCAGGGAATTCTTTGTAAATCCCAATGCCTGGTATGTGAAGGTCTAATTGGTAGTGTATGCTACCGTCGAGATGCACAGGACCAATAAAGTGTTGCGGTAGTTCAGATTTCGATAGTTGACTATCGTGGCACCTCAAGACCTTGATGATCTGCATCCTATCGACTTGCAACGACTGGATGAGAATTGGTTGGCATTTCACTCCCAACATATCAACATGTGGAATAATCAGTATGATTTTTTACCTACTCGCGAACCTATTATCGTTCCGAAGTTAGCATGCAATCCAGAGTACATGCCATAGTTTAGGATCCATGGAAAACTATATTTGTACGGGGAAGAGGCGAGGCGCCGACAACCCCATAGGAGTAGTCCACGACGACCCCCTTTAAATTTAAGAGTTGGCAATGCGGGTCCATCATCAGCACCCATACAAATATCGGCACCAAGGGCCTCAGCACCAATTCTCACACCACCTCTCGTTCAGTATGTATCGTCTTATTCTGGTGTGTATTATAACCCTATCATTTTCGCACAAGCACCATACTTTGTATTATGTTTTTCTGCTTCTAATCCTATGTCAGGTTGGACTCTTGGACATCCATCCCTGATGTTTTACACGCTCGGGCCATCTTCTTTTTCGAAGACGCCATCGACAACAATGTATAGGTTATCTCAACATAGTTATGCTTATTCATCATTTGTGATGCAAACACCCCCGAGATCTTTGTTCTACCAAGGTGGGTCATCTTCCTAATCATTTATTCCTAGGCTGGAGAATGCACAATATCAACCGAGAATGCAAGGATTACAATCGATCGAATGAGAAGAAGAGGAGAAACTGAGACCATAACCCTCACAACCCTAACAACCACAACCCTACCCATAGGCTAAACTAACAAGAAATCTAACGTGTAACTATCGACCACCCCGATGTGGCACAAATTTTAATAGGCATATGCACTGATTAATTTTATCCTTGTATCGAACGTTTATATTGTATCAATGCTTTTTATTATTATGTTTTTAGAGGAATATTGTTATCATTTAACAAAATGCTAGTTGATATTTGTTATTATTTCACAGAGCCATGCGTTTACATATTATAATGGAATTAATATTTGTTTTTTAGTTTGCATAGTCATTTCAATGTGGACATGACGGTGTTGTATAGCCTGGGTTCCTACACCACCCGCATAACCTCAGTTAGTATGACTAATCCCAAATATCCATGTTGTCGCGTATTTGAGTCGATGTCGGTCAACATTTTGATTTGCAACGCAATCTTCTACTGGGTAACAACCTAAATAGAGCACTCGATACAGGTGGCCACATATGTTCATCTGGGACTGGTGGGAATGCGTGTCTCCACACGTTGTACAAGTTTTCTAATTTGTACATTTTGTCGACAAAGTTCAAGAAATCCAAGCGTTGATTGCTACAAGCTGCAATTGCATGAACGCATGGAAAACGAAGTGTGTCAAATCTCCCACAATTGCAAGTCCTATTTCTCAGGTTACACGGTACACTCCCTCGATAATACCTTGGTCCTATCTACCTCTCAATATTGAAATCTAAGGTTGAGATGGATGAGTGTCTTCCCATTGATGATTCTAGGATATCATAATAGTAACTTTCTAACAAAGTGGTTGGACTATTGGCATTTTCAACCGTTCTCATCTCTCGAACAAGAAGAGATGTTGACGACCGAATGCCTTCATCTGGCCTTGAAAATTCCACATATAACTCGAGAAATGGTGATTAACTATCAATGTGCGTCTGCACCATTGCTTCCAAGCCCCAAACATCTTTGATATTGAAAGCGTAATATCTCACGGGATCGACTAAAGCACAAAATTGATACTTAATATACGATACTCTCATCTGGCTGGATTTGATGATTTTTCGCCTAATTCTTTTCCGAAGTTATGGTTAAAAGTCAGCCGCGCTATGTTCTCCGATAAAAAAACCACATCGTTCTTGGTGTCACGGACCTCACCGTTGTAATCAATAATAGCATTAATCCGTCCACTCCTTTTTAACCAAATTATATGTCGAGAGAAGTTCAAAACAAAAAATATTATGCAAAAAATATAATGCTTCAAATAAATATTAACACGAAAAATCAATGTTTATGCTTACTTTTTATACAAATAATATCATTGTTCCAACTTATGTCTTTCCTGCGAACTTTTATTCTTTTGAACTTAAATTTTATTTCCCCGGTTTATGCCACCAAAAGTCAAAATATGTTACATTTATAGCCTAATGGATAACAAAAAAAAGAAGTTTCTAAGATAATGCCCCAGATAGTGGGGGTTGAAATTTGTAGAGAAAAAACGCTCCAAACAGGACGCACTGTCAGTAGCAGTATTGAAAAGAGTGTTCAGCTGAAAGTATTTTCAATACTTTTGCTGACAGTGCATTCTGCTTAGAGTGTTTTTTCTCTACAAATTTCAATCCCCACTATCTAGGGCTTTTTTTCAGAAACGTTTCAGATATCTTGAGATTCCCAAGATATTTTTCAGAGCTCATCTCGTCAAAGATATTTTTTCAGAACTCATCTCATCAAAAATATTTTTCAGTACTCTGAGTTTCAATTTTAATAAAAAATATTATACAATTGGTGTAAATACAAATATTTTAAATATCAAATTCAATTATTAAATTTTTTATCAATTTAAAACCGTAATAATAAAACCCTAACCTAATTAATAAACCTTAAAAACCCTAAACAACTAGAAAACCCTAATAAAAACACGGGAAAAAGTGTTTCTAGCTGGAAGCATTTTTTTGAGTTTTTCGTAAAAACGACTCCAACTAAAAGCGTTTTTATCAAAAATGACACATTCCTGTAATTTTTCAAAAAATCGACCTATTTTCGTAATTTAAAAACGACCTTTTTGGTATTTAGTCTAAAAGGTAAATATACATTCCTTAAAAATGATAAATATACATATTTTTGGTTTAGTAAATATATATTATACATTTTTTTTGTGTGTCAACAATTTTATTTTATCATTTCTCATTCCAAACAAATATTTTAAGTTACTTGTAATATAATTTAGTTCTATTTTTATTTTTAAAAGAATTTAATTCTTATTTTAAAAGAATTTGTTAAAATTCTTCTATTAAATTTTTGACATGGCAATTTAAAATAATAATAATAAATACTCACTTAACAATTATATAATAAAAAATTCATGTTGTACTTTTACAATTGAAATTATATTTTAAATCCTAAAAGTAAATTGATTAAATTTTTTGAAATAAAAATAGAAATAACAGATGGATTTGGAGCATATTTTATGATTAAAACTTGAAGGAGCATGGAGAAGCAAGAAAACAGGGGGAAACTTTGCTGGAAAAGGGAAAAGAATAGAAAAGGTTGCCTTCAATACAGTTAAAGGCAGATCCCACAAATACATAATGGTAAGAGACAGGAATTAGCATGGAACATAAGTAGTTGGGTTCATGTAATGTAAGAAGAGGAAATACTCAATAAGACATTAATTGCAAATTGAAATGTGAATAATAATAATAATAAACTGTGTCAAGGCAATCATGTCCTGCTGTGCATATATCCCTTTAAAGATGGAAACTAGCAGTAGCAGTAGTTGTCCATTACTGAATATATGTTGTGGAACTTACATTTATTTACTGTTTGATGATTAACTTCTTTTATTAACTTTATTTAAAATTCTCCGATTACAAAATTAGATTCAATTTATAAGTTTCTTAGGTAAATATTTTTATATTAAAATCCGATTTCAACCTGTTAAAATATAATAATAATTAGAGTTAATTATATAATTAGTAATTAAATTTTTATTTTGGTCACTTAACGAAAAAATTACAATTTGATCATTAAATTATTTAAAATTTTCATTTAAATCACTGGACTATTAAAATCTATACTATATGATTTTCTCCATTCTCACTACCTGCATTAATCAAATGCCCTCAAAGTCGATTCTAGTGGATGCCCTCAAAGTCGATTCTAGTGGCTGGCATGGGCCTAGTCCCCCTAAAATGAAAAATTGTCATGTAGACTCTTTAAATTTTTTTAAATTTTAAATTAATAAAGGTAAAATTAAACATTAACTCCTTTAAAATTATAAAAATTTAATTTAATTTTTTAAAAATTATTCTAGCTTCTCCCCTGAAAGCCCTCCTTTCCCTTTTTTTTTTCTACAGTTCAGTCTCTTACTTTATGGTGTATCAAATTTGAGTTTGTGTTAAACTAAACCCATGTCGCGCTTACAATAGCATACCAGCACTGCAACTATCCTTCAACAAATTGAACTGGGTAACCCACTAAAAATACGAAACTAACTATTCTTTACTGAAAAATAACATATTAACTTATAAATTGAATGAAAGTACATAAAATAAATTAATCAAAAAATAAACATAATATAATAATAATGATGATGGCAAAGATCAAAATACACAGAAAAGGAAAAAGGAAAGGAAGTTAGCACACTCCTCTTCATCCAACAGTAACATTCAGCATTATACAACCAAGTAGACAAAATGACTGGTTACCACATTTCTTTTAAAGGGGCGTCTCTATTCCTTCTGTAGTAGATGGCTCTACAGGTGATGTAGTTGTCGCTACAGTTGGTACTGCTGCCGGTGATGACAACGATGATGAAAATGAAAAATTCAACAGCAGCCCAACCATTATCCCTATCAGTCCCACAATCAACGCAAACTTTAAGGAGAATCCCGTGTCATTCCTTCGATGTCTCCGTCTCTTCAGAAAATCCTGTTTTCACCATTACACAGTGTGTTTACATGAGTTACTAATGCTGTTGTACTTCACAACATAAACAAGAATCAAGCATTCTTTCTTGGGCTCGGTTTAGGAAGTTAAAGGTTTATGGGTTAACTTGGAGATGATTTTCAGATGGATGACAATGTTTTACCGGTTCCCATCGGCAAGCCCGAAGTAAAAACATACCAGTTCCTGTTGCAGCTGCAGTGTTTGCCGAACTGCTGCATCTCTTTCATCCTTCAGCTGCTGCACAGCCTGGTTCACGAGTGCAGAATGGATATGTAAAAATGAACATAAATATCAGATTCTGGGTTTTCATTTTTCAAGTTGCCTTCATTGGAGAAAAAACCAATTAAATAGAATGCAAAATGGCAAGCATATAACAACGAATTACGCAAATGCAAGACAATATGATGATTTGCAATAGCTAGCTTTGCTTAGAGGAAATGAAAAAGAACAAGGGTCCTTAATCCCATTGTAAGCAGGTCATAGGGAAGACGTTGCTGCAACCAAGGAACTGGAATTATGAGCATGCATAAATCAGAAAACATCTGCCTACTTCAGTCAAACAGCAAATTCCGGATTAACTTATCAAAATTCAAAAGCTTTAGTGCATGCATATTTTTCCCTTCCGTCACAAGGCAGATGAGTGATATTATTATATAAGAAACTAGAAAGCATAATATTATACAAACAAAACCAGGCTTTGAACATACTTAACATGACAAAAGCATTAAAAACGAAAGAGCTTTGAGTCACTTATATCAATACTGATTTCAACGCAAAACCTCAATGCGCATATGTACAGGTCTTGTGAATTTAAGCAGAACAATGACTAGACTCACAGAGTTTGAATCAGGGGCTTGATCTGAGTAGCTCTTGAATCCTTCATCTTCAGAATTTCCACGAGAGGAAGGAGTTACATAGAAAACTTTAAGCTTGCACTCCTGTATCTCCTTAGTACTTTCCTTATTAAACTGAATGCAAAGACAAGGATGGCATTCCAAAGATCATATTTACTTTTGAGCATTATAATAAATGTAGTCAAACTAAAACCATTATTCTCGATGTCCGACTTCTTACAGTATCGGATGGCAGGTCATCCACATCAGTATTTGGAGGCACTACAGTACTCTGTAGCAGAAATTTGTCTTTGCATTGCATATCTGGAGGATATTCCCTTGGAGCTTGCAGAGTGACTGATATTCATGCATATAAGAAAACCAGTATCATATATATAAGAATCCCAACAAACTAACTAAGAAAAGCAATGGACGGAAGCAGATCGTTAAATTCTCATTTTACAAGATGGTTAAGTAATACCTCTGATAACAGATGAATCCCAAGGCTGTACAACACCAGTGTTTGGTCGCACAAAGTACTTCTTAGGCGAAGTCGTTTTAACCTAAAATGAGTACAAGTTGGGAACATTAAATCATACAAACATAAACAATCTCAAAATGGACCAAGAATACACATAACGATATACCAACCGAAACCGTGAATACCTTAAAGGCCACATGGTGTTCTGTGTTGTTCACCACTTTAAGATCACAAAAGCTTGGTTTTTCAAGCTCAACTGAAAACATAGGTTAACTAAGCTTAAAAATTTGTTCCTCAAAAAATTTCCAGAATAACCATATGCTGAAGACAAAGATCACATTGACATTTAGCATTTCAAAGAAACCAGCATCTAAGAGCAAAACATAAACTAGCTACACATTGAAGAATTGATACAAAGATAAAACTGGCATATTGTAAAGAACACTATGTCAAGCTTCACAAATTATATTGGCATTGCCTCTGATTGGGGGAGGATGCTGAATGGGTATGTGCTAGCATCCAAAAAAACATATCAGTCACTAGAGTCTTCATAATCTAATTCCATAAACTTATCAAAGGAACAGTCATCTCCAATCCCATGTACAAGTTGATCACATAACCTTGGAATTGAATCATGAATGTATGCATTACATGCATGCATAGGAGTGAAAACAGAGATAAGGTGGAACTTACAAACGAACTTGAGGGCATTGGGTTGAACAGAGATCAATGGATTACTCCCGTCAGCAGTCATGACTGGGTCCACCGCCAACACCTAGATGATCTTCACTCTCTTACAGAAAGGAAAACAAAGAAGAAAAATAATCAATCAAAGCCACCCACAACAATCTTTCAAAACCAAAGGGGAAAAAATAAATCAAACCCAAAAACATTGAAAACCCAATGATCCAAAAAAAAGTGTTTCTACTTTTGTTTTATTTTTCAAGAGAGAGAAATTTAAGTTAATATTAATCACCGGAACTAACATGTGGTGCAAACTGCAACTGGCTCGGTCTAAAATCCGAGGTTTCTTCTTTTGCCTTTTGGGTAAGTGGTAAACGAAATCAACGGTTTAGCCGCCACCAAGCTCGGAAGTTGGAATAAATTTTAATTTTGTTAGGAGCTTTGGTGCACCCTGAGAATGCCAGACTGCGGTTTCCACGAGATGGATAGAAAAACAAGGAAAGAAGAAGAGATGGGTGACAGGTGTGGAAGTAAGAGGGTGATAAAGCCCGGTTCTGTTGTAACAGCCTGGACGTGGGATTCATTGACGGGGCACTCCATCAAATGTTACCTCTTACGTGTCATTAAGCCTAAAGGAAAATCAAAGAAATTAATCAGCTATGAATTTTGGGATGTCTCATGAAAACTTTAACAGAAGATTAATTAAATACAAAATATAATTAAGGAAACACATATTTTAGTTTTTAAAATAAAACTTGTGGACGAGGATCAATGGTAGGACCTATTTAATTATCGAAAGTGTGCATTGGCAACAAATATCATCGTTAATCCTTACAAAAATTTCAGCATAAGTACAGAATTTTAAGTCAAAGTCATAATTTCAGCATTACAAGGTAATATTAAACCAATACCATCCAACCTGCAATATGAAAACAAAACAATAAAGTCAGAAAACTAAATGAATTTTTTTTATTATTATATATTATTCAATTTCCAGTTTAAAAGAATATCATGCATATACTGACCACGTTTTCCTTGAAATAGACATCTGGCTATATAGACAAGCCCATTACTAAAATTTATCAATCTCGAATGGCATATAAGCCATGCAACTCCCATTCCCCAGACCTACAACAAGTAACTAACATAATCTAACCAACCCATTTCCATCAGCATATCAAAACGGAAAAAAGTGTCAGAAAGAAAATTATATAACAAGAGAAATTAAGGGTATATTTATTTGCCAGTAAAATGTTTTCCGAAAAATAATTTCTAGAAAATATTTATTTTTCTGGAAAATAATTTACTGAAAATATTTTCTGGTGTTTAGATGAAGCTGTTTAAAATATTTTCTGTTATTTGGTAAATTTCCTAAAATATTTTCCGTAAAAGTTATTTTTACATATATTAATAAATTTATATACATATTAATAAATTTTTATATTTTAAATTTTTTACATATATTGCAATGATTTATTTATAAATAAATAAATTAAATTAAATATATAATAATACTCAATTATTAAGCTACAATATTAACCTTCATAAATTGAAAACAACCAAAGTCAAATAAATTATTTGTAATTGTGTTAAAAAATAAAAACAAGGATTGAATAATTATAAATTAGCTTCCAAACCACAATTAATACTAGAAATTAATAATATTATTCAAATGCATAATTAGTAGTACACCACATAATAACAAAGATTGTCCAAGTGCATAACTAAATATTACACCACATAAAAGTATCAATATCTTCAACCTTGAGAAAATTTTTAAGCCAAATTTTTTATGCTTCTTATTTTAACTAAAAAGCTTTGGCCTCGATTCATGACTCACTAGATAATCAAACACAGAACACAAGAAGTCATCATGAAATCCTTCTTCCTCCATCGACATCACTTGTTTGTAAAGCTGTGGTGTCTTATCCACAGTAAATTGTTCTAAAGCGTTAGCAATTTTGCCAAGTTGTTCACCCACAAATTTAACTTGTTCATCAACGACACTTTCTTGAACATTTTTTCTTTTACGTTTGGATGTGCCAAATGAAGATACATTTGTTCTTACCTCTTCATCCTCTTCATTGTAGTAGTTTAGAAGCACTGAATCTTGGTTACCATCATCCAAATCTATGTCAGCAAATGTTTTGGCAAAACTCCCTGTTGCTATATCTTTGCCAACAACCAAAGCCATTTCATCATAATGATCAATGCTTTTATTCAAAAATGGTCCATACTTCTTGTGTGCCTGTTGGATATTATACACAATTAGAATAACAAGTATAAAACAATTGAAATATACTTAACATATATATACATATATTACCATCACTGCTGCATCATATGTCGCTCTATCACATGTGATCATTTTCATGTTATCATCCCATCCAAAACCATTTTCACCTCGAATTTTGCATATAATTTGCCATTGGTTTTTTATAATCTCAAATGATTTTCCACATGCTTCGCATCGCATTGGACTTGGAATATTTTAGAAATAGTTTCGACAACTCGTTTAATAGAAACTGTTTTGAAAGTATTAGAAGGCTTATTTCCTTTCTGGGCCTCCTCTGCTAGAATTTCAAGAAAAACATGTTCCATCGGTTTTGTCCACCTGAATTGCTTGGAGGTCCCTTCTTTGTTGCCCTTACCCATTCTACATTAATAATTGTCATTGTCAATCATTTCGATATCCAACAAGCTTAAAACATAATAAATTCAATATCTAACAAGCTTAACATAATCAATATCTAACAAATTCAAGACATAATAATTTCAAAATCCAACAAACTAAAATTTTAATATCATTATCCAACAAACATTAACAAAAAAAGAACAATTTTAATACTAAAACATACATAACATAGAAACAACAAACCTATGACCTAAACCTACCTAATATTTCTAGCCATATAATTAATCCACATAGTTTGTGCAATTTCGTCTCTCTTAGCAGACCATTCTCTTGCTTCTTCTCTTTCTTCTCACTCCGTAAGAGTTGGTATTATCAAATCAGACTCAAACTCCTCGTATAATCCTTGATTAAGTAAATCATTAGGATCAACTCCCATGATATGATTATGAATGATACAACAAACCAAAACTATATCTACTTGAGTTTGAAAATTCCAAAATGGTTCAGCATCTAATACAAGAAACCGTTTCTTCAAAATCCCAAAAACACGTTCAATAGTGATTCGCAATGATGAATGTCAAATATTAAAGAGTTCCTTTGCATTTTCAGGCCCCTGAGCACTAAACTTTTTTAAATGATATCGGACACCACGATATGGGGTAATATATCAATTTCGGATGCCATATCCAGCATCAGCAAGATAATATTTGCCTACAATTTTACAAAACATAATAAATTATGAGCTTATTAGAACTGTTTGGTATTTAATGATAATTATTACCTTCTGGAATTCTTAATCCTATTGGGCGTGAAAGTGCATCACTTAAAATACGAGAATCATGTGCACTACCTTCCCAACCAGCTAGAACATAGGAAAATTTCAAATCAAATGTAATGGCAGCCAATACATTTTGTGTCGTCCCCCCTTTACGGCTATGAAATCTTCCTTCAATGCTAGGTGGAACGGATGCACAAACATGAGTTCCATCTAATGCTCCAATACAATCTTTAAAATAAGGATAAAACCTTCGATTGTTTTTTATTTCACTAGGAGTTGACTCATCAGGTGATCTAATAACTAGTTTATACAATTTCAAAATAGCTCTCAATACAATCCTAAAGTAACGGTGAGCTATTTCAGTTGATCTATAATATCTAGATCCAATCACTCGAAACCTTACATTATGACCAATTATATGTAAAAATATCACTACTTGCTCCCTAATATTCACAGATTTAGTTGATTGTAATAAATTATTCCTACTAAGAATATCACACAAATTAAAAAAGGCAATCAGTCTCATCCTTATCATATTAATACAATGTTGGTCACCACTATATAAAATACTATTAATATAATTTTCTCTTTCATAATCTCGATTCACACGAGGGTGAGAAGTAATTTCCTTCCTAGTTTTTAATTTTTTAATCCAAAGAGCCCCAAAAGCTAAAACCGAAGCCACATTGCAGAGAATTACATTTCGATGTTGACTACGATCCATCTACACAAAACAATGCCATACAAATATTTGATCACTACAAAAAGGTGCAAGCTTTTCATAAGATCACATATATGAATAAAGCTACCATGACTAAAGTGCATACATACATATATGAAAATTGATATCTAATACACTAGTAGCTCATGAAGATATCCAAAAGTCAAGACTTTAAAGATATATATTTATTAAAATAATTATAACGACTGAAATTATTTTTATTAATTAAAAAGTTGCAAAAAACTTTTAATAATGTCGAATTTTTATTAAATCTATGTTAGTACAGATTATTTTAGGTTAAATTATGGTTACTGTTTATTTATTATATTTAAATTTATGAATTAAGAATTAATATTTATATTTTAATTTGATATTATTTTATTATTTTATTTTTATAATATCATTAATTCATGCTAAATGTTTTTTATTTTTTATTTTTATCGATACTAATACAACTAGAATTTATCTTTGCCTAATAGAGAACTAGAAATCAACTAGCATACACCCAATATCAGTCTCTGATCAATACACGAGAGTTCTCAATACCATAGTGAATATGAAAATCTCAACACAAAAAATCAAAGAAAAGCTGGAAATAAATAATTAGAGAAAGATGATTCAATCTTCTAGCATTCTAATTGCACACCTCTCAAAGAGAATGAACATCCTATAAATAGAGCCAATAGCAAAAGAAAAGGAACTTGATAAGTTTTGCTAAATAATTAATAAGTCTGCTATACCAATGCTTCAAATTTGAAGTCGTCAACCGATAATGATAAAGCAACAATCATTATTCAATAAACTGCTCATGATCAATCATCCATTTGGCTAAAGAGATAATGAAAGAGTTGAACTGTTGAAGTTTCCTATATCTAGATAACCGACCGAGTGACCCATAACATTGTTTTGTCAAAAGATGCCGACAGAACCTTTCAATCTAAGAAACTAAAAACACCATACTAATCAAACAACAATATTATATGTGCTGCTTTTTAGTTATAAGTTCAATTTCTCAAACTTAGATATTTATCTCGAACTTGAATCAAATATACAAGAATCAGATAAGCACAGTTTAAACTCCTAATGTGCTGTCCGTACATTGTATTTTGCAAAAAGCTTGCACATGCTTTATAGGATCAATTTGCATATTTTCACAGCTCACACACTACTACAGCTCACACATTACATAGCTTGCACAGTACACAACTCGTACATCATTGTAGCTCACACATTACACAGCTCACACATCACTATGACTCGCAAATTACACAGCTCACACATCATTACGACTCGCACATTGATATATACATATACTAAATCAATTGACATATAAAATCTTACTAAATCGGGTAGCAGATAATTACTTACATAGGATTCGCACATAAGTACCTTTCAAGTCAATTTACTCAAGCATTACAAGGACAATTAGCACATATTTTGCCAAAGCAGTTTACACATACCTTATAGTAGCTATCCACACATGCTTTGCAAAGACAATGCATAAATAATTTACAGTTACACATGACTACCCTACACAGTAATCTGATTCACAAAGAAAATTTCATAGTAATCTAGTTCACAGCACATACCATTGAATCGACAGCAGAAAAATCTAACAAAAATTCCATTCAAAAACAGAAGAATTACCTGAAACAACAACAGAATCTTGACGAACAGCAACAAAAAGGTGAATCTGAAGAAAGATCAAAAGAAAAAATCGGTTAAAATTTCAGGCATAAAATCGGCTAAAGAAACAAAGAAGGCATAAAATTTCAAGCTTGACTCCGGACACAGGCTAATTACAGCAAATGATTTATTGTAGTATCCTACCAAATGATATTTTATTCGTAGTTTATTAAATTTCATTATATTGTAGTATCCATCTATCCCAATACAAAAAACACAGGTCAACATTGGCAAACGTAAAAAATATTAACAGAAAAACACACAAGTGGTATAGAGAAAAGTCAAATTTGTTGAACATCAGTGTCATTTTCTAAGGTGGTCCAATGGAGTTTTGTTCTCTCACATGGACTAGAGTGATTCCTAAAATACATACATCACATGGAAATACAGCCAGCACAAGTAAATTATTATATCAATGTTTCTAGTAACTCACGATCAAACAGCCCAATTCGTTCATTCATTCATTAAAAAAGACAAAAGCCAGGGGCAACATTTCAGCTTTCTATTCATATTATATATTACAGACATCATCCATCTTTGTCCTCATATGCAACATTAAACAGAGGAAAATTAAAGAAAGAGAAATTAAGAGCAGCAGAATGTGATCACTGAATCTGTTTAAGTTGAGCGACGAGTAGTAAGTATGTATATATATACATTTACATGAAGCAGTTAGTAAATTATTTTATCTCAAATCCACAGGAAATATGAGAATTTTTTTGGGGGGTTTATTAAGATTAAGCAAAACTAGCCTCTCAGGGTTATTTTATGAAGCTTTTGGAACTGTGGATACAGTTCTTGTACTTCAAATCTCACTAAAATAAAACCCCTGAAAATCCCCCAAAAAAATGGTAACTAAAAAAGAGAAACCATTGGATTTGAGAAAGGGTAGAGCTTTACCTTAAGCCAAGACCCGAAAAAAAAGCTTTATGCAGGAAGAGGAAAATGCCTATGAAATAGAGAGAGAGAGATTGCATGAGAAAGAGAGAAAGAGAGGGAGAAAGGAAACGAAATACCAGCAAAGAAAAGAACGGAAATTGAACAAAGAAGAAGAGAAGGGCCTTACGGATAAAGGAGAAGCACGGAAAATGTCTTACGAAATTGAAACAGTAAGACATTTTCCCAAAATGTAAGGGATTTTACGCGTGATTTGGAAAATGTTTTCCAAATGGAAAAGGTTTTCAGGCTACCAAACACTGGAAAATGAGGAAAATATTTTCCGGAAAATGAAATACAACTAAACAAACACACCGTAAGATTAAAAACAAACAACAAACTCATCTCAGAAATAAGCCATAATATTAATTGATTATTTTATCTGTAATTAAGAGAAAAATAAAAAATAAAAAGTTTAATTTTTTGTAAAAGTTGTTAAATTCTATTAGATTTCTCTTTTTATTCAAGTAATTGACACTATAAAAAAAGGGGTTACCCAAGCTATTCTACATATTCACAAGTTCAAAAAGTTTAGAGGTATTATAGAAATATACAAAGAAACTAAAAAACTCAAAGAAATTCTGAAAAATGCCACATTAGTTCTGAATAAAAGTTGCCTTCTGATCTAGTTCAACCATGGAAAAGAAACCACGACTCTTTTTTGAAGAAAGCCCCCTTTTAGTCCAAATCAATTGAAGAAAGAAGGCCCAAACTCATCTTAAGAGCGAGTCAATACAACCTTTGAAACAATCCACATCTATTCAAGATCAAGTTAGGTGATTCTTGGATTGAAGCTCAAACTAAAAAGAAGAATCAAAAGAGGATTTCTCTGTATTCAATAAATTTTCAGAAACCATAACTTTCTTTTCAAAGTTATCAATAAGTTTGACTCTGAATTTTTAGGTCAATCTATGACTCGAAATTTGTATGTACAAATTTTGGGCACACTTGGTGGGATAATCTTCGCCTTTCATCTTTTCTTTAAAAAAGTCAAAGATTTGATCTTACAATGAACTCAAAGAATATCATTATCAACAACCCACCTTGCAAGCCTGCTTAAGCTAATCTCACAATCAGTTTCACTTCATCATCAAGCACCAATGTCCTTGTTCATCCCTATAACACTAGGAAGAAGACGAAATCTCTTTTTCAGTTATTAAATCAAACTTCTTCGATGCTCAATGACAATCCATTTTTTTATGATTCTTCACCAACTCATGAAACAGAAGAAGTTTCTTCTCATTAATCAAGTGTAGCTTGACGACTGTCATTTGAGGAGAAAAATAATCAACCAAGTGACAACTCAATTCCAACATCTCCCTCAAAGCCAAGTTCCAAAGTGATGAATGCCATGACAACTAACACCACTTCATTGGAAGAACAGATGACATCTTTATCAAAGACGGTGGACAGTCTCACTACAAGCCTCGAAGAAAAAGGATGACTAGATGACATTTATGATAAAAAAAACTCATTGATCTTGTTGGGAATAGGTCGAACAATGAAGAAGTTCAACATGAAAATCTATCATAAGAGACTAATGAACAATCCAATGTGAAAATTGTCAAAGATATTCAATAACAATCAACGAATTTTGTCATTGTCAACCAAATCATTGGGCTTATCAATGACGTTTTCAAATATCAAGTCGATTGTGTAACTCAACCTTCATACACCTATGACCAAGCCGTACTCCTACAAGATTGATCATGATAAGAATGTGCAGAACAAAATTGCAAGTTTGTCCAAGTCGCGAATTTGGCTTAGGGCTCTAGACGAATGAATGAGAACTTGGAGTTTGTCACAACCTGAAATACAAACAAATCTAAGTCAAATATAAGAATTAAAATATAACAATTAAAATAAATATTTAAGATAGAAAAAAGTTAAATAATCAAATATTTGAACAATTAATCAATAACAAGATAGAATAAAGAAGAAAATAAAAAAGATAGATGGAAAAGTAGTGTGTAGAAGTCCTAAGGAGCCTTGGGAACCAGATGGATCCACAACCCCCTTCAAACGACTCTAATTTTTCCTCCAAGAAAGAAAACATGATAAGAAAAAGCTTGAAGATGATCCCCACAATCTGAATAGATTATTAAAACTCTCAAGTATACCGAAACAATTAATTTTAAACTAAACTTTCTTATTGACATAAACTCCTAAAAAATATTCAAAATTCGGAATAATAAAATAATAAAACTTAATAAATACAATATTGAGCTCGCAGATAATAAAAATTTAGTCTAAAAATCAAACCTAATATGATTTAAACTAAAAATAAAAGCTCGAAACTCGTATTTTTTGTAATAATCCATTTCAAAAATTTTACTTTCACAATCTTTACTAAAATGGTCATAACTTGAGCTCCCGAACTTAAAAATCGAGTAATTCAAAGTGCATTACAAAACTAAGAGACAGACATTCAATTTATATGAATATATATTGACCTAAAAATGCCTAGATCCTTTCAATAAATGTACCGTAATTCAACTTATTATAATATGCCTAGGCATGTGGGCTTGATTGGGGTCCTTGAAGTGTGATGCCTAAGCTTGATGACATATTCCACACAGACTTGTCATCCTAAATTGAGATTTTAAGTCCACAAACAAAATTGGTCCCTTATAATTCATCCTTGTTCCGTATTGAACTCCAAAGTCCATCAACTTGGATCTTTAACTTTTTTTTATCAAAATTTATTCATGATAAAGTCTTGAGCGAATAGGTTGAGTTTTGAGTTCAACTGCTTGGATTTGGCTCTTGTGAGGGAAACTTAGCCCGTAATGTCCATTGGCCTAAAATTGTGCCTTGAGACTCGTATCATTCCCCCTTCCTCGAGAAGATTCATCTTCGAATCTTTAGGTGCATAAAAAGAAAAAGGGATTAGAATTAATAACAATAAAAATTTAACAAATACTTACATAAGCTTTCTTGTGCACCAAAACTATCTTCGGGATCAAAGACATGATTTTGATCCTTCAAATCAGCTTCGATCAAGTGTGTTTCCTTTAAAAACAAGTTATCAACACTAAACAAATAAATGTTAGGTACATGAGTGTTCAAGTAAAAATAACCTCTAAATTTCTTTGAATATGTATGGTCATCCATAAGAATTTTCAACAATGAGTCAACAATTTCACATAAAAATCAATAAGGTTAATATTATTATGCGAAAATTATTTTTTAAGATTTAAGTTTGATAATTCTTTTACAAGCGCAAATGCATAAATTTCTTTACAAACCTAGATAAACCCATAAAATCTATTGAACATTCAAACCAATGTTTAATGAAACTTGACCAACAAGAAAGTATGTCGTAAGAAAAATATTTAAAAAACAAAACCAATAGCATACCTATCAAAAACATTCAAGGTATTTCTTCTTAATTCAATTTCTAATATTTTCCTACATTTATTAACTTGTAGCACTTTTGGAGAATTATCAATGTTCAACTTACCTCTCTTCCACAAGTAAAATTGTTTATCGATGGTAGCGCAATGTAATTAAAAGTCCATCAATGGATTCTTGAAATTCTATAACAAATAAACACCACTAAACAATTTTGAGTTATGGTTAGTTAAAACATAACCATTCTTCACTTTTGCATGGGTGTTTTCTTATTTTTCATTTTCTTTTCCTATTTGAGAACTCTCCAATTTTACCTCATATTTATTTTCACTCACAAAAAGTGGACTATCAAGTAGACTTCTCATATCCCTCTCACAAGTATTATGAATATTTAGTTTAGCACAATACATTTCAGTAGGAGAACATGACATTTCTATCTCATTTAAATCTATATATTTGAGGAAAAATTCTCACTATCATTTTTTCTGATTCACAAAATCACATATCTCTTTTCTACTAGAGTAAGAAGATTCAACAAAAGGCAGAAGGTCATACTTACTTTCTTATTTAATTGGATATTGATCTGGAAATTGGAAACCCTCATGATCTTTTAAACTACACCAATATCATTTCACAACAGGTGAGAGATCAATCATACTTCTCCTTTCGTTTGGCCATCTCCCCTTGAATTGACATACTAATTTATACCCAACATTACCATCACAATAAGCCTCTAAATCATCATTTCCACGAAATTGTTGAATAGAGAATGTTGGTTTAGCCAAAGAAGGTAGGCTACAATCATTATTAACCAAAGCCTCTTCATTAACATGAGGGACACATCTAGCATTATTTCCACGAGCACAAGGTTGTTCAACCTCAACATCATCATCATTGCCCCAATAATGAGTCAAACACTCAATTCTCGACTCATGTGGGTTCGATCCTCGGAGTATTCATGTATCTCGTTGTACAAATCATATTACAACTGACCTATCACACTTGCAGACACCGCATGTAATTATTTTGATTTGATCAATGTTGAATTATCTCTTCCTTTAACTCGCGATCTGTGAGGAGAGAGCGAGGGAGACGTGGTCAATCACCTAAGTCTTCAATCTCTTCAAAAGTTAGTTTTTGAGTAGACTGAAAAAGCAAGCGCTAAAATATCCGTCACCAAGCCATGCTCTATCCATTCAATTCTAGGGAGTTTATGTTCTGAAAAGGCTAACTATAACAAGAAAATAAAAACTCACATTTCAAAAGAGTCGCGGCTGAAAAGGTGTTTTGAATTGAAGATAACTACTGGTGAAGTCTTAAAAGCCAAACAACATACAATAGTTTCAATTAATACATCCATGAATGAAGGGTACGAATATATGAAAGTCCTTTCATCTCGTTATTTATCCGTGAAAGAAATCGACTAAGAGTCAAATGAGGAAGAAGCCCAATAAGCTCATTCATCATTTGAGGAAGGAGATCAAACCACTATTGATGAGTTGAAACTAGTCAATATTGGTACTAATGAAGATCCACGCCCAATCTTTATCATTGCAAGCTTGTCTCCACAAAAAAAAAAAAAAGAAAAAAGAAGAAGTTGATCTCGATCTTTTGAATATTGGGTTCATTAGACAAAGAAGGTTTAATATTGAAAGCTTTTGGTGTTAGAGAACAAAGTTCCGTTTTAAGTTATTGAGCAATTTTGGGGAAAACATGAACTGATGACGAAGCAAAGCGAATAAACGGGAGTTCGTCGGTGCCATTTATTGCTAGAAAAAGATGCTGACACAATGAAAGTAAATGTGATTACGGCTAGATTTGTGGGTGAGTAAGAAGAAACGAGAACAAAAGAGAAAAAAGGAAATGGAGACGGGGAGAAAAGAAAGAAAAAACACATGTGGAAAAAACTTATATATATATTTCATAATTTTGTTAGAATAAGTATGAAATTTACATGATATATAAATGGTAAGAATTAAAATATTTAAAATTATGATCAAATTGACATAATATTTAAATGTTTAGTGCAAAATTTATTGTGTTAATTTTAACAATTAATTGTTTTACTTAATTAACCATAGTCAAACGAAATAAAAAAGAGAGACAAAGTAAAAAAAAAAAAGTGATTATTTTATAATTGTTGATAATTAAATGAAAAAAATATTAATAATTGAGCGAGTAACTTAAGAATAAATTCACTCATACGTTATAAGTTAACAACTGAAAGTTCTGGCGGGAAAAACCGCACGTGCTAAAATCTCAAAATCTCCCTCACTTAATTCCCGCCTTTCTCAGTGCCGCCCAAAATTGTCTGTAAAATTACCTCCATTTTCAAACCCTAACATTTCTCCTTCTCTCTCTTTCGGCATTTCCTTCTGCTTCTCTCTTTACATTCATTATCGTCATGAAAAGTAACTCGGAGCAACTCGCTGATTCGCCGAGTCTCTCCGCTACCGAGTTTCACAAGGCCTGGCACATTTTTTCTCTCCTAGTCTTCATCGGCAAGCCCGCCTCTCTCCCAGATCTCGCTTCTCAATGTACTCTCTTTCCGGCAAGCCCGGCTATCATCGCCTCCCTCTGTACCATCCCACACTCTCCCATCACTCTCTTAAGCAACAAGCATTTCGTCGCTATTTCCTCAATAGGCCTTTCCTTTTTGGCCGCTTACATAGCCCCGATTATCACTGTCGCCAATTTTTTCGCGTCGCACCCGATTCTATTCGGTGGTCCTCAGAAGATATGGTTTGGCAAGAGGAAGCGAGACGGTAAAAGAAACATATTTGTTACTCTTTTAGGTGTAATTTCGTATCTATTTGTTTTCTTGTTGATCTTTAAGTGATTTTTCAGCAGTATGTTTTGTGGAGGACGAGGAGAGGGAGTTGGTTCATTCGGTGAAGAGAAGTCGGAATTATTTCACGAAGGTATATATTTTTTTGAGCTTATTATAAACAATAGATCTGCAGATGAACTCGATGGGATTTATATTGAGTAGTGTTCGTTTACTCAATTCGATTGTATTTTTAGTTTGCGACAATATTTCTAGTTGAAATGCCATCAAGCAGATCTGTTTTCAGTAATTCTCCGTTTCTAAGTTATAGTATCCTAAGACTTATTTATTCAAAAAAATTCAGGTACATTACAATCTAACTGATGATATCAGCAAAATTTTAGAATTAAGCAACCCATCGTTCTGGGTAAATAATATTGTTCCGAACCCCTACTTGTTAGCCAAACCAAGTGCTAGGCAATTATGTTGTGAAGTGGAGGGCATTAAAAATGCAGAAATCGAAATAAATATGGAAGACAATACGGGAAGAAATGCCAGCGCAGCATTGGTAGCTAGTGAGACTGAAATCAAAGATTCTACAGCAAACCTAGTATACGATCCAGAACGCGATGGGCATAGCAATATTTCTGTAGCGGTGGGTGCAAAATTACATATGGACGATACTGCAACATATTTTAGAACCGCAGACAATAACGAAGCTGCTGACGGCAGCAAGAAAGAGGAGAAACTTGATTTGGCAAGTAAAGGAAAAGAAATAGATCTTTCTCCATCATTTGACATTAACCTTTCCAATTTACCACCTGGAAGAGATTTGGAAACGCTTGATGAGGATAAATGCAATCATAAGATGCCGTCACTACGAGTGGTGGAATACCCCACCCCTCCAGCAGGTCCTAGTGTTATGCATTCCGTTGCCAATCCTTTTGTTTTAAAGGATCGGCTGTCAGAACCTTCGGAGAAGGCAAAGACTAATCAGAGGTATAGGGTGACTCCAGTAAGGAAAAACCCAAGTAATTCTTTAGGTCGTACCAAGGTTGTTAATACTTTCAGAAGGAAGCAGCATGGTGAAAGAGATAATTTATTAGTCCATGTCGTACAGAAACCAACTCAGAATCAGAAAGACATGTATGTTGAAGAAAGAAGGGAAAACTCTGCCTGCGTTTCTTCTCAGGTAAGCTCAGTTTTCCATTTGTAGTTTTTCTTTCTCTTGTTGGATGTTCTAGTATTTTCTATTATCCTGAATTGGCTGTTCTGCACTATTTTAATTATAACTTAAATCTTTGTATGCTTTAGGATCAGGCAAAACCAAAGTTATTGCCTCAGTTTGAATCTTATATTGTAGAAGAGGAAGAAGGGTCAGGTAGAATATATCTGGTTATTTCTTGCCTACATATCTCATCACTTTTTATCTGCTTATCACTATGCCGATTTATTGATTAGCTGAGGTGAAACTCTAATTCACAGGCGGTTATGGCACTGTATACAGGGCAAGGAGGAAGGATGATGGGGCTTTAGTTGCCATTAAATGTAAGAGGCATATTTTATGCAGTATGCTGTTGTTTTTTATGCTGCAATGATGGTTGTTATTGTAATATGTGCATGAGGGCACTCCCTTGATGTTATGTTACATTGCTTATTTATCTCTTTGCAGGTCCTCATGCTAGTGCACATAAGAACTATGTTAGCAATGAGTTGAAAATGTTGGAGCGTTTTGGGTAAGTAATTTAGATAAAGTTTGTTTCGCTTAAAGAAAATTTTTATGTTTATGAAAGTATAGTTGTTATTAAGCTCTTATTATCCATCCTCCAAACCTAAATATTCCTGCTCTGTCAATCTCAGGGGTAGAAACTTTGTAATAAGATATGAAGGATGCATTAAGAGTGCAAATTCTGATTGCTTTGTTCTACAGTATGTTGAGCATGATAGACCTGAGGTAATTATTAAAATTTAACAGTCATATGTTGTTTGTTCTTTAGCTTGATGGTGAGTATGTTTCATTGTGCAGATTTTGAAAAAAGAAGTTGATGTTTTTCAGTTACAGTGGTATGCTTATTGCTTGTTTAAAGGCCTTTCAAATCTTCATAAACAGGTATACAAATTTGTAGATGTGATGTTTCTATTCAACAAATTACATGTAATAACTCTATGCATCTGCAGGGAATAGTTCACAGAGACGTGAAACCTGGAAATTTTCTTTTCAGTTGTAAGACCAATAAAGGTTATCTTATCGATTTCAATCTTGCCATGGTAAGTAGTGCTGACCTTACATCATTCTATGAATGGACATTACATGCTTTCTTTTCCATTATTTCCACGGTCTAATTTAAGGATTCGTGTTTTTGTTCTTTATATCATTTTGATAGGACCTGCATCAAAAGTCCAGGAGTGTGGGTAAGTTCCTTTTTCCGGACCTTGTTATCAAGTAGCCTCGTGCTATTATACTTTAAGCAGCAAAAAGGGTCACCTAAACATTTTTCTTCTCTTGTATCCCTCTATATCCATAAAGATTTAAAAAGTTTTAACGTGGCTGCTAAGCTGTCCTTTTCTTGTCAAATGCTTAGTTTCTTATATGCTCTATTCTGATTAAATGGTCTTGCTTTTATTTTTATGGTAATGGTTTTCCTTCAAAGTTTCCTGATATTACTAGCTTGGAACCTCCAGATTATTGATATTAATTGATGTGGCATTGTTATATATTTTACAGACAAATCGAAGATAGGATATGATTTAAGTTTACATCATAATAGCGTTCCTGCCAAAGTCATTCATCCTGCAAATAGCAGCAAGTTTTTAAATGCCAAATCAAGGGAGGGGATCAATATAGAGATGACAAAAGTCTCCAGGTTAACATTAGAACCTAAGAACATGAAGGCAACAGACAAAAGGAAGGCTCATAATGATGTATGTAGCTGGAATAAAATCAATAGTCAGGGTGCAGATGGCTCAGGCATCACCTCAGCAAAGGATGTAAGTGCAAGGACTCCTTCAGCAGAAAGGGTCAGAGAACCTTTGCCATGCCAAGGTAGGAAAGAGCTCATCAGCTTGGCACAGGAAGCAATGCAGCATCCAAATCATGGAGTGTCACGTGCTCCAGCTGCCATGAGAAAGCGAGTTGCTGCTTCTCCTGGAAAAGTGGATAGACAGGTTCTTCATCCTACTCCAATGCCATTGAACTCAATTAGCTTTGCTATTTCTGGAGATGGCTTTACCAAGAACAAAGGTAAGTAGTATTCCTGTTGGAATTTGAAAATTTGCTTTCAAAGAGTGATTTTTCATAGCTAAATCGTTAAATTTTATTAACTCTTAGGGGATGGAAAGCATAAGAGAGAAGGTCCATGTGCTGGAACAAAAGGCTTCCGAGCTCCAGAGGTAATTCGTAATTACTTTCCTTAGGTTTTTATTTTATATAAATAAGAGGGGAGAACTTAAGAGTTAGGTAATTTGGAGTTTCCTGCTGGTGGTTTTACAGGTTGAATTCATAGGGAAGAAAAATATTAACGCTCTATCCTGATTAGTGCAGGTCTTATTTAGATCTCAACATCAAGGTTCAAAGATTGACATCTGGTCTGCCGGGGTCACTTTGCTCTACTTAATGATTGGGAAATCACCCTTTTTTGGCGATCCTGAACAGTAAAACTTCTTGCTTAAATTCAAATTACTCGATCCAGTTTCTGCTTAAAGCTTTATGTTGCTAATATCACTGTAACTTTCAGGAACATAAAGGATATTGCAAAGCTGAGAGGGAGTGAAGATCTTTGGGAAGTTGCTAAGTTACATAATCGTGAATGCTCATTCCCTGAGGTAAACATATAAGGCGTGACCTCTAACTTTTAATAATTTAATCAAAAAGTAAATAGTGGTGTATTGTATTGATGAGTATGAATTGCTGTAGGACCTCTACGGGAAGAAGTATTTGACATCTATGAGCCTACGGGAGTGGTGCCAAATGAATACCAAACGACGAGACTTCCTCAAGGAGATACCAAACTCACTTTACGATCTTGTAGACAAGTGCTTAACAGTGAACCCAAGAGTAAGAATTACAGCAGAGGATGCTCTGAAGCATGAATTCTTGGCTTCAATACACGAAAACTTGAGAAAGCAAAGAGCTTTCAAGCAGGGGCTTAGCTCGGACTCCGGTACCAACAGCAGCAACAATCTTTTGCTGGGAGAAAGGATCAGTAAATCTTTAAAGGTTTCTCTTTAAAAAGCCTGATCTACTTGCAGTTTTGGGGATCTATTCTGCTGTAAATGTAAATGCAGTAACACATGCGCTTACATGTGTCAATGTTGTAACCAAGGGGGGGGGATAGATACTTAACCTATTGCTTACGTTAAACTTGAACCTTTCACTACGCGAAGAATTAAGATGTAAAAAAAGATTGTGATTCTTTTTGGTCGGATTCTTTGTTTGGCATGGAAGGGATAGATGGTGTAGATACTTGTAAAGAAACGGTTACGTGACAGTCCGTGAGAGGTACACCTACACTATCAGTAGGAGAAGGTTCATGTGCAATTACTGTATTTCTTATTAAATCTTTTAGTTAATGAAATTAGGTGTCATGGTGACATGGCAATATCCTATTTGTTCATATTGCGTAGATTTTTTCCTTACTGACAAAGGAATTCTAATGTCTTTGCCTGTCATCGGGAAGCTATTGGTCAACCTATGAAGCCGCGAATTTTCTAGAGCATTTGCTATTTTATTTCCTTTATTGCCAACGCCAACAGTAATTTAAAATAATAAACTTTTATATGTTTTATTTTTTTAAAATAAGAAATTTCTCGTAATTAATCAGTTACGACAACTTTAATTATTATTTAAGAATATAAAATTCAAAATCAGCAAGTACTCAGATTATAAATTCCTATAACTCTTGTCAATAAAATAAAATAAAATAAAGGAATTTCCAGCCAAGTTGGAAGAAACTTCAATACATAAATCTGAGAGGGGCCTTTTAGTCATTAGCTATCTGGAAATTTCCGGGAAATTATCTGAACCAGTCCCATTAAATACTGCGATCCACAAAATGTTACCGAAATCAAATAAAAAACAAGACGGTTTCTATCTCTCTTCCTAACAATTGAGCAATTTTCAGTTATTTTCTCTCTCGACAAACAATGGAAGCGTTCTTTGAATCGCGATCGAGAAGCAACTGGAGTTACGATACACTCAAGAATTTCCGTCAGATTTCTCCCGTCGTTCAATCTCATCTCAAAAGGGTAATCCTCCCTACAAATAAATTTTCTCAAGGAGGAAAAAAATGGAGATTCTGATGTAACATATCCTTTTTCGAATTGACAATTATTGTTGAATTTGCCCCTAATTTGTCACCTAAGGCTTTCTACGTTGATGTTTTGGCTGATCTCTTGGAACGAATCTTTCCTCTGTTCTAGTGTAAAAACCTCTACTGTTCTCATGTGATTCTAATGCCTGTAATGATTTTATCTTCGATATTAGTACAGATTTTATCTGTTTAATTTAGTCTTTGCTTCCAGATTTTGTTTTATTGATTATCTGAATATAGTGTTTTTCGTTTGTAGGTTTGTTCATTTATCTTGAATATGCCCCTAATTTGTAACCTAGGGTTTCTCAGTTTTATTTATTTATTTGGTTGATCACTTGGATTGAATCTTCTTGGGTTCTGAGACTGAAAAAGAATGGTTCTCAACTTTCTATGTTTCTAATTTCTATTATGATTTAATCTTCGACTGAATGGTGCGTTTTCAATTGGCAGGTTTATTTGACCTTATGTTGTGCCCTGGTTGCCTCTGCTTTTGGGGCTTATCTTCATATCTTATGGAACATTGGGGGTTACCTCACATCATTCGCATGCTTCGGAACCATGATTTGGCTCCTCTCTATCCCTCCTTATCAGGAAGTAAGTTTCTTGCTTGATTTGTCTTTAATAAATGATGGTTCTTTATGCATGTTTAGAACTCAGCTTCTAATTTGGTATCGAAAATTTGCAGCAAAAGAGAGTTTCTCTTCTGATGGCATCTGCAGTGTTCGAAGGGGCTTCAGTTGGTCCTCTGATTGACTTGGCCATTCAGATTGATCCAAGGTATTTCTCTTTTTTTATTGAATGGATAGTTTATATATTCAATTGATTAAAGTACTTAGATTTGAAATAGTGTTAACAAATAAATTCATCTTGCTTTTCTTTTGGAGGGTATTATTCTTACCTAAATTAAAATTCGGCTATTGATACCCTAGATTCAAAAGGTTAGGGGGTCTCTCCATAGTGGTGGATGATTAAGCTTAATTTTTATTATACTTTTATCCTTGTCTAGACCTGTACATTTGATTTGGGTGGGTGACTATTTGTTTTCTTCCTTTCTACATCTTCAATAAATAAACAGAATGAATTATTCTTACGGTGTTCTTTTCTCTGCATCATGACAGTGTTTTGGTAGCTGCATTTGTGGGAACTGCAATAGCCTTTGCATGTTTTTCAGGAGCTGCTATGTTAGCAAAGCGCAGAGAGTACCTTTACCTTGGTGGCTTGCTTTCATCTGGTGTGTCCATGCTTCTGTGGTTGCATTTTGCTTCCTCTATCTTTGGTGGTAGCGCTGCCTTCTTTATGTTTGAGGTGAGTGAATAGTAATTCCAAAGGTTGTGTTGTTTTAGTTCGTGAAAAGCTGCTATTGGTTTTGACTGACATTCCTGTGGCTCAATTGATTGCTCTTATAGATCTACTTCGGGCTTTTGGTGTTTGTGGGCTACATGGTAGTGGATACTCAAGACATTATTGAAAAGGCACACTTGGGTGACCTGGACTATGTTAAGCATGCCCTTACCCTTTTCACTGACTTTGTTGCTGTATTTGTCCGCATTCTGATAATTATGGTGAGTCAATGACCAACCTTTCTTTGTAATATCTTTAGTAACTTAATTTATACGTATTACCCATCATTCTGATGTATATGAACTAACATTGAACCTACTTGTTTCAGTTGAAAAATTCAGCTGAGAAGAGTGAGAAGAAGAAGAAGAGGCGTGACTAGATCATGCTAAAGCTGAAAGCGGTAGCAGCGGAGGTTTGCTAATCTGATATCATTTTTCTTTTTTTTTTTCTTTTTCTCTTTTGCCTTGGAAAGATGAAGGTTGTGATGAATACAAGTTTTCTTGCGCTTTGTACTAAAGCACCATGTTAATATATCCAAAGAAGATAGGTTTTATTTTCTGCATCTTTTGATGGTATTGATTAGTACTTGGAAGAGTACATCAAATTAATAACACGTTACTATGTTTGCATTTTTCGTGGCTTAAATTTTTTTATAGTCTTCATTGCATGTTACCATATTAAAGCTCTATTTTTCATGTTCAAATAGTCTTATCACAATCTAAATATTAAATTTTGCAATTCCTGATAATCGATAAGCAAAAAATGCATTAATTTTAAGTTTAAGGATTGACTTATGATTTTATAAAATAAAATTCATTATCTTCTATCAAACTTTATTTTCTCGAGTAATTTTGAATTGTACGTTTGCTTTAATGTTTACATTTGACTTGATTTTTGAAAAAACTCTGATGATTTTTAAAGATCATATTGCGGTTAATTTTTTAGGAGTTGCTTACATAAAAGTTAAAAGAGGAATGTTGATGCGTTACATGACACCAAAGCTAAATATTACTTAAAAGAAAAAGAAAAAAGAAAAATGCAGGATTTAAAATATATAATATTTGAAACCATTTTAATGGTTTAATCTTTATACAAGCAATTCATAAAAGGTTTATTTCCAATTGAAGCCTTTAGCCGACATAAAGGTTTTATGTTTTCACTGGTTTTTGCTCCAATATATATAAAAACATACCAATATTTCATTATTACAAATTACAAATTTTTGGGTCTTGTTTGATAAACTAAAAAAATTAAGTGTTAAAAAAATTAAATCTTGAATTTTTAACATTTAATTTTATAAGTACTGAATTTATATTAAAAAATTAACTTCAATGATAAAAAGAATTCTTCATAAAACAAATGAATTATTAATTGAGCTCATAACGGAAAACAACACCTAAATGAGCTCTTATTCGAAAATTAACAATCAATTTAACGCTTGAAATTATGTTTTCAGTTGAAATCCCTAATGTTTGTTAAGCCGTGACAACTTACGCGGTAGTTAACGTAGAAATAAATGTGACAACTAAATTTGAAAATAGATCATGCATTTACTTTTTGTGGGCTCTTTACCATTTAAGCCTAAAATGTAACAGTCCATTTTTCCAGTGAAATCGGAACAGTAGTTTTGGGACCACAAATCCGATCCAAAATATATTTTATTTTTATTTTACCATATGGCCCGTAATATGATAGATATGACCTGTGAAAATTTTGATATGAAAAATTTATCGATTTAGTGCCTAATTACGAGAAGGACTAAATCGTATAAAATGCGAAAATTGAATTCTAGTAGCTATGAGGATCAAATAGCTATGGAATTCAAAACTTAAGGTCCTTATATGGTAATTAGACCATTAATAAAAGTATTTAGATTTTTATGGTGACTTATCCATGGAATTATAGAAAAAGACAAGGGACTAAATTGAAAATATTAAAATATTAATTAATTAAAAGATGAATAGAATTATATCATCTTATTTTGTCATCTTCAACCTTAAAAACTCATGGAAACCCTAGGAGAGAGAAAATAAGCTTTCAAGGCCTAATTGGGTAAGTTTCCTTGTCCCATTTTTAGTAATTTTGGTATTTTTTGAACCGGGATAACTTAATCTCTCTATTTGAGGGATTAATTTGAAAAGTTATCAAGGCATGAAAATGGGTCATGGATGTATTATGCTGGAAATTAGAAATTTATGGTAGAAAATGAAATATTATTGATAGATAAATAACTTTAACTTGATTTAGGGACTAAAATGTAAACTTGTAAAATTTGATGAAAAATTATGAAATTTTATGTAAACATGTGCTGGAAAATTTGTAATGGGGCTTTGGTTAGGCTTGGAATAGGGAGTAATTTGCATAAGTTTCATTTTCTGGGCCTAGGGACAAAATCGAAATTTTTGGAAAAGTTAGGGGTAAAATGGTAATTTTGCCTAGGACATAAGTTGAGTCTGTCTAAGTATGAAATGTATGAAATTAATGATTAAATTAATTTATATAGATTCAGAAAACACAAACTCGAGGTTAGATCGAGGAAAGGAAAAGATTTTAGATTAGTAGATTATTACGCAAACAAGTGTGGAGGTAAGTTCGTGTAACTTAATCGAATATATAATTATGTAAATTGAATGTTTTATTGTATGTAATGTGATTTATGTTAATTTGACTTACTTGTATGTTATGATAGAAAACTATACATGCTTAAAATGGTGATAAAGGGTTAAGTCCCGATTGAATATTGAATTTCAATGAATGTATATGCTTTCCCGAAACTAATAAGGTCCTGTATTTGTTGCGGACGGGATTTAGCTCAGATGAGTAATCCCAATGACCTTGTTATATAATAGATTTAGCATGGACGGGTAATCCTGATATAATACCTCTCGAGCACACGTTATGATTAGGGTTTAGCCTGGATTGGTAACCCTAATCGAACTCTTGTGAGCATACGTTATAATAAGGATTTAGCCTGGACTGGTAATCCTGTTATACGGCATGTGGCTCTTGGTTAAGTACCTTAAGGGGTACCATCAATAAGAATTGACGGATTAATGAATCGTACATCTCGAGTGTACTACTTGAGCCTTCACCAGGGTTTCAATGATTCAATGGACATATAATTCTTGACTTGGCATGAAAATCTTGAGATAAAATGATAATGACTTGAAAGAACATTGCTTGATGAGCTCATCTATGTTACGTGATTGATATGAAGATTTTGGTGACTAACATGTTTGAATGATTGTATGTGTTTAGGCAATTTAGCCAAATGGATGGAAAGCATGATATGTATGCTTATATTTATTAAACAAGATTGGTAAGTTTAGTTTCTGTTATACGAACTTATTAAGTATGTAATGCTTACTACTTTTATTTTTCCCTTGTTTTATAGTGCTCGGAAGCTCGTGAAGGTTGGAATATTGTTGGAGTATCGTCACACTATCAACCTAGCATTTTGGGTACATTTAGTGAAATCATTTTGGTGTAATGGCATGTATAGGGAAACTTGGCGAATAGTGGCTTAAAGTGTCATTTTGTAACCTAGCTATTGCAATGGCTAGTGATGACTCATTTTGGGATATGATTTACTAAACTATTATGATATATATATCTATCCACATGTGTTATGCTAAGTTCATGTGACCCAATGTTGTGAATGTCTAAGTTAACTAAGGTGAGTTAGTAACCATGTATGCATGAAATGGTATGCCTTGATGAATGAAGAATTTGTTCAATTGGATCCTAGAATTGGTTGGAATTGGTTAAGTGTTTATTGTGTAGGTTTTTGGGTGATTTTGGGTGAGAACTGAAGCTAGGAAATGACTTCATTTTGTCCACACGTGCAGACACACGGGCGTGTATCTAAACCGTGCATGACACACGGCCTAGTAACACGGACATGTGGTTAGGCCGTGTGTCCCCTGCACCTAAATTTTGAAAAACAAAATGCTTAGAATTGGGCACACTGGCAGAGACACGGGCGTGTGTCTCAATCGTGTGTGCCACATGGCCTGGAACGTGGGCGTGTGTCCTAGCCATGTGAAACCTGCACCTAATTCGAATTAAATTAATTAACCACACGGCCTAGCACACTGACGTGTGACACGACAGTGTGTGCAAGTCAGAGAGTTACATGTTCGGCCTCTAGCATGGGTGTGTCCCAGGGTCACACGGGCATGTCCCTTGGACCACACGGGCGTGTGAGCCCTGCACCTTAAAAGAATTTTGTAATTTCACGAAAAATTCTTAGAGGTCTCGATTAAGTCCCGACTCAATTCTAATGCTCGTATTGGACCTTGAGGGTCCAATTAAGGGACGTTATAAATAATCTTGGTTAATGAATAGTGATTTGCATGAATGAATTGAATTTTTTTTTGGATATTTTGGTAATGCTTCGAAACCCTATTTTGGCGACGGGTACGGGTTAGGGGTGTTACAAAAATTTATGTGGTGAATTTATATCATTAGTAAAATCTTTGATTGAGTTAGTGTCACGAGTCAATTAGACACCAATTTGGTTAGAAAAATTATAAAAATGACCTTTCATATTTAAAATAAGTAATATTATCAAAGGTAATTTATTCTTTTAATTTAAAAATAATAAAATATACATATAAAGGATTTGAACTCATGCCAATTACATTGAAAAGTTTTAAAATTACCATTCAACCAAAACTTCACTTTTATTATTATTATTATTATTATTATTATTATTATTATTATTATTATTATGCACACTTTATTACCTATATCAATTGTATAAATTAATGATGTTGTTGATTGAGATTGTGTCACAAATTAACTCGACATCAACTTAGGATTGATGACAGCACTATGATAAATATTTGTATTCATTTAGTATTCTTAATATGATGTATTCATGTGTTTACATATAGTTTTACTTATAATTTAATCTAATTTTTTTATTTTAATATCGTATATATGTAATTATTGATTAGTTTCAAAGAATATATTTCATTATTTATTGCATGTTATTTTAAACATACATTTTATTCTAAATATGTGGTTTCCCATGCATACATGTATTGTAGAGTTTCTAATTATAATTATGTTGTTTAATAAAAATAAATATTGATGTTTAAAACTATTTATTTCTTACATATTAATATAAAATTATGTATATTTTTAGATAGTTTTAAATAAAATTAAATAAGATAATTTAAATATTTAACTTTCTTTAAAAAGAGATACTTAATTTAAATATATATATTTAAAATAAAATCAATTTAACATTATTAGCATTAAGTGATTATCTACCCATTTTTTCTTTCTCTTCTTAAAAAATTTTCCTCTCAAAATTTTATTTAAGTGAGAATTTAAAATGATTAACATTCACATCTAAAATATTAAATATTAAAATTTTTATTTTCAAAATTTAAATAGTAAGAAAAAATTCAAAATTTTATCAAACAATTTTTATTTGTTACACATATTTCATAATTACAGATTACGATCACTTATTCGTTGGGCTAAACATTTATGGGAAGAAATAATTTTAGTAGGAAAAATTCTCATTAATGTTAGTGTTTTTTCCCTTTTTTTTTAGATAAATAGTTTTCTTTTTTGAGGTTTTTTTTAGTTAATTAGTTGTTTTACTTTATATAGTCTTTACAAGTCTATGAGAAACGAATCATGCTCTCCTCCAACAAACCAAACCCTTAAAATTTAAAAACATGAATAACCCCTATATCTCAATTCCTCCCTATATAATGTAGCCAATTTTATAAGATACGATACCCAAGACAGTGCAATAATGTACAAATAAAATAAATAAGAAAATGGCAAACATTCCTATAATCATCATTCTTTTCGTTGCATTTTGTGTTTCGACCTTCTTCAACTTCGCCAATGCTGTAGGAATGACGTTCATTGTTGTAGGTCATGTTTACTGTGACACTTGTGGTGTTGAATTTGAAACCACGCTCAGTCAAAGCATTGGTGGTATATAATCAGATTACTAGTTCCTTTTCAACAATCTTATTCTCTTTTTCATTTATGAAAAAAGAATTGATATATGTGTGCTATTTATAATTGGCAGAAGCTATAGTGAAGCTAGAATGCAGGAACAGTATTGATCAATCCTATACCTATCAGAGCAAAGACATAGTCGTTGATAAGAGGGGAAATTATGAAATCGAAGTGATGGGCGATTATGAGGAATCAGATTGCAACGTCATCCTGGTCAGGAGTCCCAGTCAAGATTGCAATGATCCCATCGAAAAGTGGAGGAAAGCTAGGGTGGTCCTCACCACAACGGATGGCGTTAGGGGCAATGTGCGCTTTGCCAACACTCTTGGGTTCAAGAAAAGGACATCTCATCTTGGTTGTAATAAATTCTTAAAGAAATGGGGTTATTTTGAGCTTTAAGGATGAAGTTGGAGACCAAAACCTTTGAGAACTAATGAAAAAATGTAATACATAATATGTAACAACTCATTTTTTGTCAAATCAGAACAGTGGTTTCGGGACCACAAATCTGAAGTCAAAATAATTTTTTTATTATTAAATTGAGGTCTACAAAATGATAGTATGATTGTGTGAAAATTTCGTTAAGAAATTTATCGTTTGAGTACTTAATTTGATAAAAAAGACTAAATCGCGCAAAGTATAAAACTTGTGTTTTATTAGCTAAAGTTGTCTAATAGCTATAGAACTTTAAAGTAAATGTCCTTAAGTTGTAGACCATTAGTATGTTAGTGGACATTTATGAGATTGGTATTGTTGAAATTTGATTTAAATTAAAAGGTTAATTAAGTAAATTAACAAATAAGTGATAAATAAATAAAACAAAACAATTTTATTATCCCTTATCATCTTTTCCAACCGAGACAAGGGTGTAAAGAAGCCATTTTTAAGCTTCAATATTCTGCCAAGGCATTTTTGTCCAATTAGGTATGATTTTTGTCCTGTTTTTAATGATTTTTATGTTTTCGAGATTGTTGCAGCTTAATCTAGCTAGCCTAGGGACTAATTTACAAAAATGTTAAAGTTTTATAGTTTTTCCATTGATGAATGTACATGTATTTTGATGTTTGATTGTAACAACCCATTTTTTAGTGAAATCGGAATAGTGGTTTCGGGACCACAAATCCGATCCGAAAATAAGGTTTATTTTTATTTCATTATATAGTCCGTATTATAATAGGCATGTCGTGTGAAAATGTTGATACGAAAATTTTATCGGTTAAGTGTTTAATTACAAGAAGGACTAAATCGTATAAAATGTGAAAGTTGAATTCTAGTAGCTAGAAGGATTAAATAGCTATGGAATTCAAATCTAGAGGTCCTTATATGGTAATTAGACCATTAAAGAAGTATGTAGATTTTTTTTGATGGCTCATCCATGGAAATATAGAAAAGGGCAAGGACTAAATTGAAAATTACAAAATATTTAATGCATTAAAAGATGAAAAGAAAATATCATCTTATTTTTGTCATCTTCAACCTAAAATTCTATGGAAATCTTGGGAGAGAGAGGGGAAACTTTCAAGGCTTAATTGGGTAAGTTTTCTTGTCTCGTTTTTAGTAATTTTGATATTTTTTAAACCAGGATAACTTATTCTCTCTATTTGAGGGATTAATGTGAAAAGTTATCAAAGTATAGAAAATGGGTCAAGGATGTATATGCTGTAAATTAGAAATTTATGGTAGAAAATGAAAGGTTGTTGATAGATAAACAACTTTTACAAAGTGATTTTGATGGAAACACGGTTTAGGGACTAAAATGTAAACTTGTAAAATTGAAGAAAAATTCTGAATTTTTATGAATACATGTGCTAAACTTGTAAAATTGAAGAAAAATTCTGAATTTTTATGAATACATGTGCTGGAAAATTTGTAATAGGATTTTGGTTGGGCTTGGAATAGGGAGTAAATTGCACAAGTTTCATTTTTCGAGCCTAGGGATAAAATTGAAATTTATGGAAAAGTTAGAGGCAAAATGGTAATTTTACCTAGGACGTAAATTGAGTCTATTTAAATATGAAATGTGTGAAATTGATGGTTAAATTCATTTATATAGATCCAGACAACACTAATTCGAGGTTCGAGGAAAAGAAAAGGTTTCAGATTAGTAGATTTTTAATGAGAACAAGTGTCGAGGTAAGCTCGTATAACTTAATCGAGCATGTAAATATATTTAATTGAATCTTTTGATTATATGAAATGTATTATCATTTGATGTGAAGTATTTGTTTTCTAGAAAGAAAAATTGAATACATGCTTGAAATGATGAAAAATGGGTTAAGTCCCGATTGAATATTGAATTTCGATGAATATATGCGCTTCCCGAAACGAATGAGGTCCTGTATTTGTTACGGATGGGATTAGCTCAGATGAGTAATCCCATTGACCTTGTAGAAAGGATTTAACCTGGATGGGTAATCTTGATATAAAACCTCTCGAGTATACATTACGATTAGGGTTCAACCTGGACTGGTAATCCTAATCGAACTCTTTGGGCAATACGTTATATAAAGAATTTAGCCTGAACTGGTAATCCTGTTATACGATATGTGACTCGAGAGCTTGTTCCTTGGTTAAGTGCCTTAAGAGGTACCGTTGAATAAGAATTGATGGATTATTGATTCGTACACCTCAAGTGTACCACTTGAGTATTCATCGGAATTTCAATGATTCAACAAACATAAAACTCTTGACATGGCACGAAAATTATGAGAAGAAATGTTAATGTCTTGAAAGAGTATTGCATGATGAGTTTATCTATTCTTACCTGATGTATATGTAGACTTTGTGACTAACATGTTTGATTGGATGCATGTGTTTAGGCAATTTAGCCAAATGGATGGAAAACTTGTTATTGTATGGTTAGGTTTAATAAACGGGATTGGTAAGTTTAGTTTCCATTATTCGAACTTACTAAGCATGTAATGATTACTTCGTTTTATTTTTCCTCTATTTTATAGTGCTCGAAAACTCGCGAGGGTTGGAGATCACTGGAGCATCGTCACACTATCAACTAGTCATTTTGGGTATACTTAGTAAAATCATTTTGGTATAATGGCATGTATAGGACAACTTGGCCTATAGTGGCTTGAAAATGATGTTTTGTAACCTAGCCATTGGAATGGCTAGTAATGGTTTATTTTGGTATGATTAAGTAGTTTATGATGATATATTCATATGTGATATGTTATGTATATGTGATCAAATGATGCTAATGCCTAAGTTAATCCAAGGTAAGTTTATAAACACATATGCATGTAGTGATATGCCTTCTTGAATGATGGAAATTGCCCAATTTGAATGCTTGAATTGGTTGGTATTGGATGTGTGTTTCAAGTGCAGGTCTTGGGTGAAATTTTGGGTGAGAAATGAAGCTAGAAATGACTTCATTTTGTCCACACGGGTAGACAAACGGGCGTGTGTCTAGACCGTCTGTGACACACGGCCTGGTAACATAGGCATGTGTGTCCCTTGCACCTTAGTTTTGAGAAACAGAATGCTCAGAATTGGGCACATGGGCAGAGACATGGGCGTGTGTCTCAACCGTGTGGTTAACACAGCCTTGGATACGAGCGTGTTATACAGCTGTCTGAAAACTGCACCTAAATTTTGAAAATAAGAATTCGCCACATGGCCTAGCACACGGGCGTGTGACTAGGCCGTGTGACTTAAATATCTTTTTGCTTTAAAAGTTAGAGAGTTACACGGGTTAGGGACACGGGCGTGTGTAGTACACGGCTTGACCACACAGGCATTTCCCTAGACCACATGGGCGTGTGAGCCCTGTACCTAGGAAAATTTTTAGAATTTCGCGAAAAATCCCCTGAGTTCCTGATTTAGTCCCGAATTGATTCCAACACTCGTTTTGGGCCTCGAGGGTTCATATAAGGGACGATATGTATGATATCAGTAAATGAATATTAATTTACGTAAATTAATTGAAAAATGTTCTGAATGTACCGGTAACGCTCTATAACCTTATTCTGGCAATGGATACGGGTTAGGGGTGTTACATTGATGATAGAAAATGTATGGTTGTTGTTAGATAAACAACATTTGTAAAGTGATTTTTGGTAAAATTGTCAATTAGAGATTTAATTGAGAAATGTGATAAATTGTGTGATAAATGTATGAAATAATAAAAAAAATATGGGTTGCTATGGTAATAAGGAAAATTCGGCTAGCATGGGTAGTGACTTAATTACATGAATTTGTATTTTTATGAGTTAAGGACTAAATTGTAAAGATGTTAAACTATTAGGGGAAAAAGTGAAATTTTGCTATAATATGTATTTTGGGCTGAATTGAATAGAATGATAATTGAGTAAGTTAAATTTGATATTATATAGATCAAGAAAAATGAAGTTCGGATCTAGATCGGGGGAAAAGTAAAGTATTGGACTAGTCAATCTATTTCGTCTTTTTTATGAATCGAGGTAAGTTCATATGTTAATAAGCATTACTATAATAGTCTTTTAAATGCTTTATTATTGAATTAATTGTGAATACAACTTTACGGATATGTTTGACAAAGATTCGGCAATGTGAATTCCCGGTTGGACCTTAGGAATAGATTAGGATACGAATGACATGTCATAAGGGGTTATGTGTTTTAGGTGTTGGTTCGTACATTCTACCGATGGCTGAGTTTTCCAGTATGTGTTGCGGAATCTCATCAGCTTGTGTGAGCAGCACCGTGTAGTTAAGTATTGACCGTCAGCTTGTGTGAGCAAACCCGTTGATAGCTCGAGAGTGAGCATTATATGAGATATGAGATTGAGATAGCTTCAGCTATGTATTGGCACTTAGGGTGTGAGATTCTTGAGTATCTGATAGTATTCCAAATGGTTCAAAGGGTAAATCAAGAATATGGATGAGTATGAAATTGATACAAGTTGATACAGGTATGTACATGAACTGTACAAGCATTGAATCGAAGAAACTTGTGAATTTCATATCTAACCTTGTGAATGAATATGTGATAGGTTTGTGGATCAATATGAGTTATATTATGATTTGTTTAAATTGCTGAAATTGTGTATATATGGTAAGTTGAGTTAATTACTATACAAACTTACTAAGCTTTATAGGTTACTCTATTTACTTTTCTGTGTTTTATAGTGAATATTGAAGCTTGCTCGGATTTGGGAGTCGTCGGAAATCTCATCACACTATCAAACTATCACTTTGGTACTTTTGAACTTATGTATTTGGTTATATGGCATTTATATGAATTATGGTCATTTTGGTTTATATGTTAGTAATGAATTTAGCCATTTGATTTGGCTTGTAAATGATGAATGGTTAGTTATGTGTATAGCCATGTGACTTGTCTTATTTTGGTATGCTTGGTGATGTATATATATGTGCAAATAGCCTTTTGATACGTTGTGTATAAATGCTTGTTGTAAATTGTTATTTGGAGTACCAAGTGGTTGAAATTGAGATTTGTATGCTTGTGGCTTTAAGTAAAGTGATGCATAATTGAAAGTGACCGTATAGATGATTTGAGAATGTGAATTTAGTGTGAAATTGAATGGTTTATTGTGATATTTGTGTATCTTGTGATTAACGGTATGGATTTAGCATGAATTAGGCTTGCTTGAGATTGGTTTGAATGCCTATTCATGCCATGTTATATGCATTTGATTTATGTAGGTGAATGAAAATTTGGGTGAGCAAAATGGCTTGGTAAATAGTCTATTTTTGTCTACATAGGCAGAAACACGGACGTGTGTCTTAGCTTTGTGTGACATATGGTTAGGTGCCATGGCCGTGTGTCCCTTGGTGTTTAATTAGAAACCAAGTTAGTATGATCCACACGGCCCAACACACGGGCGTGTCATTTGGCATGTGGCATAAGTCAGTATACCCTACAGTTTTGACACGACCTGGCACACGGGCGTGTGAGGCCATTTCGAAGGGCACACGGGCGTGTGAGGCCATTTAGAAGGGCTAGTCACAAACGGGCGTGTGGTTGGTCATGTGACCCAAGTCAGAGAGTTACACAAGGTCGGGCACGGGCTGGGACACGGCCATGTGATCCCATTTCGAATGTCCACACGGGCTGTGACACGGGCGTGTCTTTGGCTGTGTGAGACACACGGCCAGGCCACACGGGCATGTGTCCCCTGTATTTTTGAAAAATTTTCTAAGTTTTCCAAAAATTTTCGGAGTTATCGGTTTAGTCCCGAACCACTTCTAATGCATAATTTGAGCCTCGTAAGCTCGTATTAGGGACAATGTGATTGTTTATGAATGATTATTATTTAGATATGAAAAATGTATGAGAAATGTATGTTTACTTGTGTATAAGTCCGATAATGCATCGTAACCCTTTTCTAGTGATAAATACGGGTTAGGGGTGTTACATAATATATTTAATTTAAATGAGAAATTATATCTATATTTAATCTCATACCTTATATTTATTTTAATATTGTAATTAATGTTTAAAATTTAATAATTTGTGTCTAGCCCCGAAAAGTTCTCAATAGTTTTTTTAGTTTTGATTTCTTTTATAAGATTTATAATTTTTTATTGTAACACCCTGTCTCTGTCACCGGATTAGGGTTATGAGATATTACGATAGTTTACAAATCCAATATCATCATTAAAAAATTCATATAATGATTTAAATTTCAAAATTTCATATCATTCATATGAAAACAAGCTTTAAATTGAGCCTACGGAACCTTAAAAAAAATGTGGAAAAAACAAGGGGTCACACGGCCGTGTGTTAGAGCCCAGACTATGTGGCTAAAAAATATGGTCGTGTGGCCAAACCATGTGACAACTTGTGCTCATTTAATTCAGGGTCACATGACTGCGTCGCCCGGCCATGTAACTATCTAAGACCATGTGGATAAACCTGCAACAAAATAAAAAAGACACGCAACTTTTCATACTTATTCAAGTATCAAATATACCTAATTTATTATGACCAAAATCATCAACCAAGGTTTACCAAGCTACCTAAGCGTTTGTACCAAATCAACCATTCAAAATGCATTTTAAAACAAAAAACATAACATTACTATCACACACCACAATCAACGAAAATACTAATTGAGATTTACATCAATACCTACATCTCATACTTCAATTGGCATAAAACATATCCATAATGCTTATAACCAGACCAAAGGGAACAATTAATTACCGATTAAGTTGCCGGATAATATGATCTCCAAAAGCAATCTAATCGATAGCTTGTATTCGATGATCTATAGGGAAGAAAAACCAAAATGAGGTAAGCTTGTGTAAAGCTTAGTAAGTTCATATTGAACGCAAACTTTAACTTACTGTAAATAACTTAACTTAAACCTTTCACAATAAAAATCATAATCAATGTCATGAGTTCATTTAATTGCCTATACACATCACAAGTCTCATAAGATTAGTAAATTTACATATAGGGAAACATGTAACTTCTTCATGTCATAAAACATATACAAGATTAGTAAATTTACCTTCCTCACCTCTATCAAGCTTTGTAGAAAGGCTCATATGTAACATCCCCAACCCTTATCCATCCTCGGAACAGGATTACGGGGCATTATCAGTCAATACAGTTCAATTACGGACATTAATTAAAATAATTGTTTACACTTATCCTAAATTTAACATATCATCCCTTTAATGGGTGCTCGAATTCTAATATGAATAGTAAAATCAATTCGGGACTAATTTAAAATCACTACGAATTTTTCTCAAAATTTCAAAATTTTCCTATCGAACAGTACCCACACGTCTGTGTGGTTTAGGGGACACGCCCGTATCCTTTGTCCGTGTAACTCTATGACTTATTACTTATGAGCAAATTAGTTTCACACGGCCAAGACAGACGCTCGTGTGCCAGGCCGTGTGGGCTTAAAATGAGTCTTACAATTCAAGTTTACCAACCTTGCAAATCATAAACCACAAGCAATTCAATTTCTAAACTTTTAACATGTTATATAATCAACCAAAATCATTTGTAACAATATTTACAATAATATCTCAAATGACCACTTTTAACATCCAAGGTACATGCCATTTACCAAAGGAAAGTACTTTACCACTTTGAGTTCGGGATCGGCTTGGATGCTGAGTCGTTAACCACTTTCGTATCTAACCTGCGTACGGAAACAAACCGTACGCTAAGTATGCACTCAGTGGTATTTTTATAATGCGAACACTTAACAATATATCATACACTTAAATCATATGCCAATCACAATTATATATATATTCATTACAAAAATTAAATCTTTTATAACTCACTCAATTTTTTTTCCCATCTACTAACCCGATTAGCTTTCAAAATAAATTCACAAATCATTTGAACAATAATATTTTCCATTCATATCTAGTTCAGAGATACATAATTCACATGTCTCACTCATACTTCAGTTCACTGTTCAATATCAATAAATAATATTCAGCTATTCACTTCTCAATCAGTAATCTGTTTTATTCCAAGTTCAATATCAGTCAATATTTTTCAATATTAATCAATTTATCAATACCATTCAGTAACAGTCAATATTTTTCAATAGCGATCAATTGATCTTTATTATTCAGTAACAGTCAACCATTAGAGAAATCAATCATTCAGTACTTTTATTTACCTCTATTAACATGACTCGAACATAGACGGATACACGGACCCAACCAACACACCAGTACGACACTCAGTGCCTTATCGGCTATGCCGAAGTAAACAGTAACAGTACGGTACTCAGTATCTCATCGGATAAATTCGAAGTAATAGTAACAGTACGACACACAAGGTGCCTCATCGACTTAAAGTCGAAGTAACAGTACAACACTTATAGTGCCTCATCGACTCAAGGTCGAAGTATCCCTGAACACTTCCCATCCTGTGGCATGCCAACTATACCCGACTTAGCCCGATACTGTTAATAGGGTTTTAATCAATTTTCAGTTTTCAATCAATACATATTTCAATTAAAAATATAACAATTAATCACATAAATTAATAAATCAATACAATTCAATTTACATTTTCAATAATATATATTCAAATTCCACAATAATCACATATTCATATTTATTTCATCACATTCCTAATCAATTTAATTTTTCAATATAACATACATTCAATATTCAATTTCTACATCAATCACATATATCCATATAAATTCAATAAATTTATCACATACCAAATCAATCCATTTCAATTGTAAAACACAATACAAATAATTCTCACCTTAATTACTTACCATAACATTTAATCAAAATACAAAAATTAATAATTAAATTCACTTTTCAATTTCAATCAATGTTCACTCCAATTCAAATAATCATCTCAATGCACTTACCATACATATTAAATAATAATTTCAACTGTAACGGCCCAATTTTCGGGAATTCTGTGAATGTTGGCATAGGTTTAATTATGTTAGTGGGCCTCTAGAAAGCCCAAGCTTAAGATAGAACCCGACAATTTTAGTTAATTTTTGTTCCATAAGAAAAAGGGGGTGAAATTATGAAATAGGACCTATGTGAAAATGTTTGAAAATGCTATAGGCTAAATTGAAGTGGCCAAATAAATAGGAGTGCAAAATAGGAGGATTTGCATGACAAACCTCCCATTTTACATGAAGTGGCCAGCCATCATGTTGTTGTAGACAAAATGTACACTTGATATCCATAATTTATGGTACAAATTGATACAAATTGATAATAGGTTAGGTAAATGTTCCATGATAATAGGTTAGGTAAATGTTCCATGATAATGGGTTAGGTAAATGTTTCATGATAATGGGTTAGGTAAATGTTTCATGATAAGAATTTCATGTCTTTTGTATTAAAGAATTAAATGGATGGAGTATGAAGTTTTATTAAAAGAAAAAGGGGTGAAAAGAACAAAGTTTTGTCCATCTTTGTTCATCATAGCTGAAAGTTAGAGAAGAGAAAGGAGAGGAGAAAGCTCTTGAGTATTCGGTCATTAGGAGGAGGAAAATTGAAGGTAAGTTCTTGGTAACTTGCTTCTATTTTGAGGTTCATGAGTTCTTCTTGATTCTACCTTAACTCTTGAAGCATATTTTGGTTTTTGGTTGTATTGTGGGCATTTGGTCATGAATTAAAATGAAGGAAATGGTTGTTGTTTCATGTTCTTTTGATGAAAAATGGAAGATAGGTGAAGTTGAGCCAAACAAATGAACATGCATGTGCCTTAAATGCTAAAGGGAAAAATTGGCTAACATGTTGTGCTTTAAAATGATGAAATGGAGATTATACTTAAGTAAAATCATAGATATGTGATGATTGATTGGTGATATACATGTTTAAATAACATGCATGCAAGTTATGTGTGAAAGAGTGAATTTGGTAATAAATCTGCTTGGGATAGCAGCAGTAATGTGACTTTGGAAAATCACCATAAATTGTGGGAGATGAATTAGAAGCTGAATAAATTATGTAATTAAAGCTTGTTGAGTCTAGTTTCAAATGAAATAAACAAGAACATATTTTGAATTCTGTACAATGAGAAATTTGATTCGTAATGAAGAGTGGTCAGATTAGTCAAACAGTGAAACATGGGAAACTTTGAGAAAAATCTGGTATTGATTGGCTAAACCAAAAATTCTGAAAATTTTATGGATAGAATATATATGAGTCTATTTTCAAGGAAAATTAACGGCACTTGATTTGGAGTTTCGTAGCTCCAGTTATAAATAATTTAGTGACTATTGCTCAGGAAGACAGCCTGCAGTGAAATTATGATTATGTGGTAAACATTGACAAAAATTTGTTAATGAGTTGCTTATTGATTTCTTATAAGCTTACTATGATCTGTAGGTGTGGTTGGCCGAATGTTGTAAGGGGTTAATACGTAGTTTGTATTTGAATAGTTAGATTAACGTGTTAGTAATCCAATTGTAGGCGATTCGTGTGTGGATCTCGTCAGCATATCGTCGCAAACAGGTGTGTAACTAACACCCTCTTTCTTAGTCTGGATTGGCAAAAGTCGAAAAGCCGAAATGCCGAAAACCGGTATTTTGTAGATTTGTGAGTGTGCGAATGCTCGTGAGGTAAATCGATTAATGTTTTTGGTAAACTGCAAAATTTGGATTGCAAAGTGCATGATTTCTGTGCCCTCGATATTTTTGGGCTTAATGGGCTAAAATTGGAATGATAGGCCAACGGGCCCAATTCGGTAAGTACCCTCGGTACGTGATTCTATAGTACGTGAAAGGTAGGAATATGCATGAAAAACCCTAAAATAGATAAATTACTGAAATACCTTTAAAAGTGGAAAATTTACAGTTTTACCCCTAGGAGATAAATTACCAAATACCCCTAGGGTTAAATTGACTTAAATGCATGTTTGATGCTTGTTATTTATCGCATGCCATGTTGTTATTATCGATGCATGGGATTGGGATATTGACGAGGAAGTACTGAAAGTGGCTTGTCCACGTCTCGGAGGCTTTGCCTCAATTTATCGTTAACTGAGCAAAGAAGGTCAGCAATCTGTGGAGTGTTGGGCTAGGTGGGTTGAGCTATTCCCACATGGAGTGTATGGCTGGTACGGGTGGAGTGTAGTGGTTGGTGGGTTGAGTAGTCTCCCAAATGGGCTTGCATATGTTATTGATGTTGCATGTATTTTGAAATGGGCCTATGGGCCATCTCATTATCTGAATAAGGGCTAAGGCCCGCTTTATTGTAATCTGAAAAGGGCTCGGTCTAGTACCATTACTTGAATGGGCTTAGGCCCAATAGGCTTGAGTGACTTGGGCTTTGAAGGGTTTTCCTTACACACGAGTTTTCCCAAACTCACCCTTTTATTTTCATCCACGCAGAAATCCGTAACCATAGTGGGCTTGGAGTCGTGAGGGAATTTGAGTGGCCACCCGTTTTGAAAGTTTGATTTTCTTCGGTGAACGGATATCCTTTTATTTACGTTTGAAGTTTTGGGTTTTAAATGTAATAAGGCCGCTTAATTATTTTTGATGGTTTTAATATGTATTACTAAGATAGGTATTACTTATTTTAACTGTTGAAATTGGATAGCTTTAGGGCGCGTTTTCAAAAACAACAATTGATTTCAAAATAACACGACAACAAGCAAAGCTTCCGCAATGAAAGTATTTTCCAAAATTAATCACTTTTCCTAAAAATGACTTAATCAAATCGGTTTCCTAGAAATATCCATGACGTTAAGGTGTGGCAATGGCGGTATGCATGTCTAGGATTGGATCCGAAGGGAGCTTGGTACTTAAGTAGTCCGATGGACTCACCACCTCTTTTCCGGTTTCCTACCTGGTGCACAACTTCCATTCACTTTAACCTATAATGAAATTATCTTTTAAAACACTAAGTAAGTTTTTCTGGATCAACAATATAAAATGTTTTGAACGCTTCGATGTGGCATGTCGGATCCGGTCATAACGTCTGGGCCGGGTTTGGGGTGCTACATCAATAATTAAATATTAAGTTCGGATTATAGAAATACAAACCGTAATTTCCCGAATTATTCATCCACCTTTTCTTTTCCTTTCTTCTTAGATGCCTCGAGTGCGATGTTAGCACGAAAAATTAAAATAATTTTCATAATCATTAATACAATACTAATTTACATTTAATATTTAAATTTCTTATTCAATTTCTATTCAATTTCTACTTTAATTTCAATTTTAATCTTAACTAAATTCACTTACTTTTCTATCTCAATTCATACTTTGTTTCTATCAATTTTCAACCAAACTTAGACATAACTATCTAAATTTCATCATAAAACCCTAATTTTGAAATTCTTGCAATTTAGTCCCTACTATGTAAAACTACTAACTTCTTTTACAATTTAATCCTTTAATCAATTCTAACTACAAATTCTATGAATCAAACCTTTAATTCATTATTTTGTTCAACATGAACTATACTTATAAACCTATAAACTTTCAAAATATTAACTTAATTTCATCAAAACCTTGTTCTAAAGTTTCTAAAACATCAAAATTAAAAAAAATGACTTAATTGACTTACCTACTTAAGTTCAAAATTTTAAAATCTCTATTTCTCCCTTTTCTTTCTTTCTTTCTTTTCCTTTCTTTCTTTCTCCCCTGTTTTTCGTTTCTATTCTGTTTTTCCTTCTTTTCGTTTCTTTCTTTTCTTTATATCTTATATATATATATATATATATATATATATATATTTGTTAATAATAATAATACATTATAATAATTATAATAAATATCTATTTAAATACAAATATTTAGATTACAATGTCACCATTTAATTTGTTAATAATACAAAAATCTTATATAATATATAATAAATATCTATTTACTAATTAGATATAAATATTAGAAATGTATGTATTTTTATTAATACACTTGTACTAAATCATCAACATTTGTCAAAATCTTAATTTATTTTATAATTTAATATTTTAGTATAAAAATCTATTTACTTAAATAAAAAGTAATTAAATACATATATTACAATTGTATAAATATATGCATTACATATGTATCATTTAATCACCATACACTTGTCTATTTCAGTTTATTTCATTATAATATAATATAATATAATATAATATAATATAATATAATATAATATAATATAATTTAATATTAACCAACATAAAAATCTAAGATTAGATTTTTATGCACATTGCCGCCTCTTTCATTGAAATAGGCTTAATTTTCTATTTAGTCCTTTTATATTTTTTTAATATACAATTAAACTTTCACACTTTATTCAATTTAATTCTTATACCTAATTAACCTTTATTCACTCATCCACAATCTAATTAACCTCAAAATTAACTTCGTAAATATATCTAATAAATATTTACGAATTCATTTTTCAAAACGGAGACCCGAAAATACACTTTTCTGATAACTGTAAAATTCGGGTCGTTACATCATAAGAGTAGCTTGTGGTTTGAGTGTGTCCATCCCAAATTTCTTGAGCATTTCTTTGGTGTACTTAGCTTGATTAATGAAGATGCCATCCTTTCTTTACTTGATTTGGAGTCCCCCAAAAAAATTTAGTTCTCCCATCATGCTTATCTCAAACTCACCTTGTATTAGCTTAAAATATTATTGACAAAGAAGATCATTAGTAGAACCAAAAATAATATAATCAATATAAATTTGAACTACTAATAAATCTTTATCTTTTATTTTAATAAAAAGTGTTGTGTCAATCTTCCCTTTAAAAAAACCTTTTTCAATAAGAAAATTTGATAATCTTTGAGACCAAGCTTTAGGAGCTTGTTTCAAACCATATAAAGCTTTTGAAAGTTTGAAAACATGGTTTGAAAATTTTGGATTTTCAAAACTAGGTGGTTGTTCAACATACAATTCTTCATTTATAAAATCATTTAGAAAAGCACTTTTTAGATTCATTTGATATAATTTGAAATCACTAAAGCATGCAAAAGCTAAAAGCATTCTAATGGCTTCATAATCTATTCCTTCCCCTTGAGTGTAACCTTGAGGAACATGTCTAACCTTGTTCCTCACTATGTTGCCACTTTCATCTAGCTTGTTCCTAAAAATCCATTTAATACCTATAATAGATTTATCACTAGGTCTATCAACTAGGATCTATACTTATACTTCTCTCAAATTGATTTAACTCTTCTTGCATAGCCAATATCCAATATTCATCATTTAATGCTTCTTTGATTGTAACACCCCAAACCCGGCTTAGACGTTATGGCCGAATCCAGAAGTGTCACATGAAATGAGTTGAAAAGAAAACCGTTTTCGTTAAATTAAAAACTCTTTCTAGTTCATTTAGCCTTTATCACTATTATTAATTTCAAATATCACTTTCGTTTAGTCATTTAGAGATAAAACATATTTGTAGCCAAAGCTTGTATAAACATTGTTTTAGAAAACCGTTCAAGTAATAAGTAATTAAAACCAAAAGCTCGATCCAAAGCCAAACAATTTAAAAATAGTCCAGAGAGTCCCAGAAAAAAAAAAACAAAGTCTCAAATCTTAATGCCAAATTTGAATAAAAACTAAAACAAATAAAACTATTTTGGCGAGTGGTCACCGTCGAGTCATCTGCTGTACCGATCCCCTTGACTCTGTGGATTACCTGTACATAATAACAGAAGAGGGGTGAGTTTACGTAAACTCAGTGTGTAACCCAACATATTTAAGCATGCACACAACCAGAAAATCAGGATCAAACATATATAGATTCAGGCCTAAGCCCATTATAGCCATAGATGCATGTTCGGGCCTAAGCCCATCTCAAGTATAGATACAAAAATACAGTCATCATCAGAAATCAGATATCCTACACCCATCCTCTACACACCATCTCCGACCATCCCAATACACCATGTGGGGTTTAAATCACTCACTTAGCCCTACACGCAGCCATGCTGCCAAATAATAGGCAAACTGCCTTTCAGAACACTTCCTCCATTATAACAATCCTTCCCTAATAACAGTAACAAAACAAAACATGCATACAAAATTACAGATAATACATGCTTACATATATATATATATAACATGCATATACTATCATGCTCAATATAGAATATTAGTCAAACAGATCATATAGTTTAGGGTTTCGTTAGCCCTTACCGACCCTACAGTAGGCCCACAGTCGTTTGGGACGACCCGTGTGACCCTAGGGTACGGGTCCACACGCCCAGATTGGCCTTGCCCGTGTGGATCACACTGCCTGACCCAGTTATCATACGCCCGTATGGCCCATACATCTAATCTGGCCTAGCCCGTGTGGCTCACACGGCCACACTCTGACCATCACACGGCCATGTCTTGCGCACGGCCTAGCCTTCTTCGATCACACGACCGTGTTGTCGCACACATCCTACTACATGGGCGACCACACGCCAGTGTGGTGTCGATAGATTGCAATTTTGGGTTTTGTCGAATTTTATTTTTCTGTGTTTTGAGTACACACCTGGTATCGTTTCGATGTAAATCCACCCCTGAGCCTTCCAGAACCTAACAATCAGAATACCTAACACTTTTACCAACCAAAATCGAATGAACAAAATCGAAACGACTAAAACCCTAAAACTTACCCTCACAGAAACGACTATGCATGGCAAGTTAAACTTCCAGAATGACAGCCTCTGCCTCACCGCCTTCTCCTACGCCATAGTATTCATCAACATAATCATTTATCAGCCATCAAAAAGTCTGTCCATAATCCCATAAACCAAAAGTTAACAACGAATCCAACTTCACTTACCACGCAAATAACGAATCCCACAGAAATCGTAGCAACAACCGTTGCAAGAGAATAAAACAACATTAACTGAAGCAAAAGCAAAAAGAAATCAAATTTTAGAGAGTAGGGAAAAGAGAGGAAAATGGTAGGAAGAAATTTTTGGTAAACAGGAAAAACCAATCAGATTCTGATAACCTCCCTAATTTTCCTCCCACTACCCACTAACAACCCACTTACTTAGAATTTCTGTTCAACCGAAACTCTCTTAGTCAAATATGCAAAAATGAACTCCCACGCTCGCGCCAAGATTCAAACACAAGACTTCCAACAAACCGTCACTCCCCCGAACCACCAGACTAGCAGGCCCATTCTGATATGTTTTTTTACAATTATTTCAATATAAGCCCAATGAGCAAGTAAAATGGCTTAAGTCTGAAAAATTCCAAAATTTACTAAATACAAAACTTGAATTTGGGACCTCTCATACACACCCAGAACACTTAACCGCTGAAGCAGATACATAACTGTGTCAAGATTTCATAGAAATAAAGATAGAAATTTTTGGGGCGCTACATTGATATTTTTATGCTCAATGCATGAGATAAATGCAACATATTTACAAGTATTTCTAAGAGAAGATCTAGTGATTACCCTTTGGGATGGATATCCCAAAATCATATCATCCTTCATATAGTTAAACTTTTTTGGATGAGTGATTTCCCTTTCCTCAAGTGAAAGTTATTCTAGAGCATCTTGTGTTTGTTCTTGAATTTTGTCTTTTGATGATTGAACCTCTTTATAATTGTTATTAAAAAATTCTGCATCATCAACAGCAACACAAGAATCCTTTTTAGGAGGAGGATTAGAATCATAAAAAATAACATGTATAGACTCTTCTACTACTAAAGTACTTAAGCTTTAGAACTTAAAGAATAACCAAGAAAAAATCATTCATAACTTTTTGCATCAAATTTACCAAGATTATCTTTGTCATTGTTTAAAACAAAACATTTGTATCCAAATGGATGAAAATAACTAATGTTAGGATTTTTATTTAAAATAGGCCTAATCATCACTTTATTAACAACATAGCAAGCAGTGTTTGTAGCTTTCGCCCAAAAATATTTTGATAAATTATTTTCACAAAGCATAAATCCAGCCATTTCCTCTAAAGTTCTTTTTTTCCTCTTAACAACTCCATCTTGTTGAGGGGTTCTATGTGCAGAGAAAATATGGCTAGTTCCATTTGAGTTGCAAAAATTTTCAAAACCAAGAATTTGAAATTCGGTTCCATGGTCACTTCTAACACTAGTGATAGAATAACCTTTTTATTTTTGTTTATTTTTGTAAATGTGATGAATTTTTCTAAGGCTTCATCTTTAGTATTTTAGAAATAAACTCAAGTAAATCTAGAATAGTCATCAACAAGCACAAAAGCATATAGTTTTCCACCCAAGTTAGTTGTCCTAATTGGACCAAACAAGTCTATGTGAATTAGTTGAAGAACTCTACTAGTTGATACATCAGTAATAGGTTTAAAAGAAACTCTTTTATGTTTACCCTTAACACATACATCACAAACTTTATCTACATCAAAATCAATTTTAGGTAATCCTCTTACTAAGTCATTTTTAACTAGTTTATGCAATATGCTCATGCTAACATTTTCTAGTTTTCTATGACATAATAAAGAACTATTTTCATTTTTAGCAACAAGGCATATGTTAAAATCATGCAAATCATCTAAATGTACTATATATATATAGATTCTATTCTATGTCCTACAAGCACAATCTTATTAGAAGCAATGTCAATAACTTTACAACCTTTAGACTCAAATATGAAATTAAAACCTTCATTACATAATTGACTAATACTTAGAAGATTATGCTTGAGATCGTCGACATATACGACATTCTCAATAATAATTGAAGAATTTTTACCAATAGAGTATATTCCTTCAAATTTTCTTATGAAGTTGTCACCAAATGTAAATTCTCTTCCACTTTTTGGCTGCAAATTGATAAAACAACTCTTATCTCCGATCATGTGTCTTGAGCATCTGCTATCAAGGTACCATAAGTTTTTCCTTGAATGGTCACCTGAAAGCAATGCTCCTTCTCCTACAAACATAGAATTGAACTTTGATTTTTGGTACCCAAATTCTTTTGGGTCCATAAGCATTAGTTCCTATAACTTTTGTAATACCCCTACCCGTATTCATTGCCGGAATAGGGTACGAGGCATTACCGGAGTTTACGAATTAATTTTTTTTTTATATTCAATATAACCCCTTTATAAATATCTAACATTCCCTGCAATATTAAATCGAGACCAATCCACATCAACCAAATCAATTCAACATATTTTCAAGATAAATTCATGCATATTTATAAGATAACGTCATCACATATCTAAAACCAGGTTTGTTAACCATACTAATGGCTAACTTTACATTCATTTCACATTAACATTTACTTTGTTAGCTTATACATGCCATTAATTTCCAAAATAAAGTTTCTTTATATACCGAAATCCTGAGGTTGACAGTGTGATGTGTCTCTGACCAAATCCAACCACCGAGCTCTTAACACTACAAAACAGGGAAAAAGGAAACGGGGTAAACACTTTGTGCTTAGTAAGCTCATGTAACAAGAGTTATACTTACCAAATATTTTCAATACAATATAATAAACATTCATATATCCATTCAATGCATTATTACCCTAACATGCACAAACTCAACATTCAAGTTAGTACAATAATTTCCATGTATCAATAATATATATACCATGATTGATGAGCTCGTCAATACCATAATTTCCATTTCCTTGTTATTTTTCCATATTTATCCCGTTGAATTTATTGGAATTTCGATGGATTTTCAGAGGTACACATTTATTATACAATTCGGTCCGTCAATTCATATTCATGTGCGCACATATCCATTTCAGAGAGCACACTCATGAACCTCAACCTTGCAATGGGATTACCGTCGAGCTAAATCACGCAATATAAACTCATAGAGTATTGTCGGGTTACCACCAAAGCTAAATCCTCAGAACGACAATTACTCTAATGAGTTTGGATCTAATTTCATCCAGCTAAATTGAGACCCTAATTGGATTACCGTCCGGCTAAATCCATTTTACACATATTCTTCGGAGGGCTATATCAGATAGGATCACCCGTCCGGCTAGATCCTTTTACCGTCAATTCCTTTTCGAGATCTATCGAATTTTCCTTTCATTCAAACGAGATTTCTTCCCATTTTATCAAATATATCAATGTTTCATAAATTTCCATATAATGAACATTCAAATCATATTCATATCAAAACATGCATTTCAAGCATTTAAGAATATAATTCAAGTTACACGAACTTACCTTGATACTTGTTTGTAAACAATAAAATCTACTAATCCTGAACTTTTTCCTTTCCTCGATCCAGCTTCGTATTTGAATCTTCCGGATCTAAATAAATAAATTTAATTATCAATTTAATACATTTCATGTTCATATGCAACATTCTCTATAATTCAACTATTATTTATAGTTCATTCAAAGCTGTCTACTTGAGTCATAGTCACTAAATTATTTATAAATTGAGCTACAGAACTCCAAATTAAGATCCGTTAATTTTTCCTAAAACTAGACTCATATATTATTTTACCATAAAATTTTAAGAATTTTTTGTTTAGCCAATAAGTACATTTTATTCTTTAAAGTCACCCCTGTTCTGCTATCAACAATTCTGATCCTTCTTCACTAAAAATTAGTTATCTCTTTATACAGAATTCAAATAATGTTCTCGTTTATTTATATTAAAATATACTCATTAAGGATTCTAGACATATAAATTTAAGCCCATAATTGTTTTTATTAAATTTTTATGATTTTTCAAAGTCAGAACAGGGGAACCCAAATTCATTCTGACCTTGTCTCACAAAATTCATTATATCTCAAAATTTACAAATCCATTGCTTACACTATTTCTTCTATGAGAAACTAGACTCAATAAGCTTTAATTCCATATTTTTTTCATCTTCTAATTCGATTTATAAAATTTATGGTGATTTTTCAAAGTTAGTCTACTGCTGCTGTCCAAACTGTTTTTGTGCAAGCTGTTTATTACCATTTTTCCCCTAAGCTTTTAGTAAATGATAATTTCGTCCCTACTCAATTAGCCTCTCAATTGAACTGATTTTTCTCAATTAACATTTTATTCTATCACCTTAAACTAGTTTACAACCTTTAGGAATCAGAATTTCAGCAATAGACTTTAATTCCAAGCATTTTCACAATTAGGTCGTAAAAATCAATTTCTATTGAAATTACCTAATAAAATCATCTCATAAACAAATTAAAGCTTTAATTTAATTCTATTTCATCATAAAATTATAGCAATCAACCATGGTGACTTTCAATTTCATCCATGAAATCAAAAACTAATGAATTTAATAGTAGGACCTAGTTGTAAAAGTCTTAGAAACACATAAATTACAAGAAAAAGGCAAGGATTAACTCACTTGGTGAAAAAATTATGAAATATCAGCTTATAGAACCCTCCTATGGCGTTTTTATCTGCTGGAATTGAAGAGAAATGAAGAGAAATCTAGATATTTCCTATTTAGTCCTAGCTTTATTTAGTTAATTTTGCAATATTCCAATTTTACCCTTAATTTATCAATTTTTCTGCTGATTTCATACCCTTTCCGTCCAGCCCAAATAACTTTTGGGTCTAATTTCCTTTTAAATCCTTTCTCATTAGACTCTTAAGCTAGTTAATCACTCTAGCAACTTTTACACCTATTACAATTTAGTCCTTTTCATTTAATTGACTACCCAAACATTAAAATTTCCTAACGAAATTTTAATACCACATTAATAACATTTCATAAATATTTATAAAATTATTTTTGACTCGGTTTTATGAGATAGAGGTCTCTATACCTTATTTTTACCCAATTTCTTCAATAATTTCTTTTTCTATCTAATCACTAAATTGGTAAAATTTTTCTATCAATATTTTCATACGATTTTCCTATCATATCAATTTTCAAACAAAAATATTGAAATAAATTTCTCTTTAAATCGGATCTATGGTTACGAAACCATTGTTCCGATAACCTTGAATTTAGGCCATTACAACTACGGGTAGGGGTATTACATTTATTGGTACCAGAGCTACGGTTTAGCCGGTTCTAGGATTGATGTAGCAAATACAGGATTAGTTATACATGCCATTTAAATTATTATTGATAGTGTGGTATCTCCTGACCATTTAAATAGCATTCTTTCAAATGATGAATGAATGGTTTAATCAATATTTAAGAACTAAAACTGTAGTGCAGCAAGTTCAAGCTCCCACTCCTGCTCCTTCACCGGTTCCCGAGATCCCACAGGGTGCAGGTACTGAATCTGTCAGAAAAGGAAAAGCTCCAGTAGATAAAATTCAAAAATATGGGTAGAAGAATTTCGACGGCGAGTTGATGATGATTCGAACGGGTGAATTCGGTTAGAAAACACTACTCGGGTTCGGAAGAATTATCTTGTACACCAGAAGAATGTCTGAAATGTGCCGTCTCACTGCTAAAAGACACAGCTTACCATTGGTGGAATACTAAAGCTTCAGTTGTTCCGAAAGAAGAAATTACATGGGAATTCTTTCAGACCGAGTTCAGAAAAAAATATATCAGCCAGGGGTTTCTCGATTAGAAAAGAAAATAATTTCTTGAGTTGAAACAGGGTAACAGATCAGTATCTGATTATGAAAGAGAATTTGTTCGATTGAGTAAATATGCTCGAGAATGGGTACAGTCAGAAGCTGAAATGTGCAAACGATTCGAAGAAGGGTTAAATGAAGACATTAAACTACTGATCGGAATTCTTGAAATTCGAGAGTTTGTTAAATTGGCAGAGAGAGCTTATAAAGCAGAAGAATTGAGCAAAGAAAAGAAATAGGCCGAGAGGGAAGCTCAAATTTTTAGTAAAAGACCGATGGGAAAATCCCAATTTTCTACTTCAAAGAAATTGAAGAAGTATTAGGATCGTTCTACTTCAGCCATTGGGTATTCGGGCAAAGAGCGAGGTTCTCAACGCACTAATCCAAGGCCTTCTACTCCATCAGTGACCAGTGTTGGCAGTATTGGCACTCCTAAACCGAGATGCCAGTACTGTAATAAAGCTCATTTTGGTGAATGTCGATTAAAGAGCGGGGCTTGTTATCGATGTGGTTCTTTTGACCATTTCCTCAGAGATTGTCCAGAAAGGGGTGAAAAAGAAGCTGAACAGATATCGAAGTCGAGTAATCCAGTTTCGAGAGGTAGACCACCTTGACCATCCGGTAATGTCAGTGGTAATCGAGGAGCTACAAAAGATACTGCAGGTAGGCTTGAGGCACGAGCACCTGTTAGGACATATGCCATTCGTGCTAGAGAAGATGCCTCAGCACCCGATGTTATTACTGGTATATTTTCTTTACTTGATACTGATATTACTGCATTGATTGATCCTGGTTCTACGCATTCATATATATGTGTTAAACTTGCAATTATTAAAAATTTATCTGTTGAACCTACTGAATTTGTGGTTAAAGTCTCGAACCCTCTGGGCCAGTCTGTGTTGGTGGATAAAATTTATAAAAATTGTCCACTAATGGTAAGAGGTTATTGTTTCCTGGCTGATTTGATGTTACTGCCATTTGATGAATTTGACGTGATATTGGGCATGGATTGGTTAACCCAGCATGGTGCGGTAATAAATTGTAGACAAAAATATATTGTGCTAAAATGTCGAATGGTGAGTTGCTCAAGTTAAATCTGACGACGAGGGTTATCTGATATGATTTCGATTATGGCAGCATAGAGGTATGTCAAAAAAGGGTATGATGCTTACTTGGCTTATGTACTTGACACCAAAGTATCTGAGTCAAAAATACAGGCAGTTCTAGTGGTATGTGAATTTTCCGATGTGTTTCCAGAGGAATTACCAAGATTGCCACCAGAAAGAGAAGTGGAATTTTCTATAGATTTGATTCCGGGAACTACTCCGATCTCCATAGCTCCATATCGTATGGCTCCTCTGAAATTAAAGGAGTTAAAGACACGTTGCAAGAACTTGTTGATGGGGTTTTGTCCGACCGAGTCATTCACCTTGGGGTGCTCCAGTTCTGTTTGTAAAAAAGAAATATGGGTCTTTGAGATTGTGTATCGACTACCGGCAGTTTAATAAAGTAACCATAACAAATAAGTACCCGTTACCCCGGATTGATGATTTATTTGATCAGCTGAAAGGTGCTACTGTGTTTTCAAAGATTGATCTTCGATCAGGTTATTATCAATTACGGGTAAAGGAGTCAGATGTGCCAAAAACAGCCTTTAGAACCAGGTACGGGCATTATGAGTTTCTAGTTATGTCGTTTGGGCTAACTAATGCACTGCAGATTCATGGATTTGATGAACCGGATATTCGAACGTGCATTTAGACAGATTTGTAGTAGTATTCATTGATGATATTTTGGTTTATTCTCGGGATGAAGAAGAACATGCAGAACATTTGAGAATTGTGTTTCAAATTCTACGAGAGAAGCAGTTATATGCTAAATTCAGTAAATGTGAATTTTGGCTTCGAGAAATGGGTTTTCTTAGACACATTGTATCTGCCAAGGCATCGTGGTAGATCCAAGTAAAATATCGCCTATTGTCAATTGGAATCCACCGAAGAATGTATCTGAAGTTAGAAGTTTCTTGGGTTTAGCTGGTTATTATCGGAGATTTGTACAGGGATTCTCTATGATGGCTTCTCCAATGACTCGATTATTGCAGAAAGATGTAAAGTTCGAGTGGACTGATGAATGTCAACAAAGTTTCAACCGATTGAAAGACCTATTAACGAAAGCACTGTATTAGTGCAAATGAACTCGTAAAGAATTTGTTATTTACAAGATGCCTCATTAAATGGTTTAGGTTGTGTTTTGATGCAAGAAGGTAAAGTAATAGCCTATGCTTCAAGACAACTTAAACCACATGAAAGAAATTACCCAAGACATGATCTTGAATTAGTCGCTATTGTATTTATACCAAGATATGGCGGCATTACTTGTACGGTGAGAAATGTCATATTTATACTGATCATAAAAGCTTGAAATATTTGATGACACAGAAAGATTTGAATTTGAGACAGCGCAGGTGGCTTGAACTGATAAAGGACTATGATTTGATTATTGATTACCATCCGAGTAAAGCTAATGTTGTAGCTGATGCTTTGAGCCGGAAATCTCTGTTTGCTTTACGAGCTATGAATACCCAGTTATCATTGACTAATGAAGGTTCAATCCTAGCAGAATTAAGAACTAAACTGATATTTTTACAGTAAATATGTGAAGCTCAGAAGAATGATGATAAGTTACAAGTTAAACAGGCACAGTGTGAGTCAGGTAATGATTCTGAATTTCAGATTGGTTCTGATGGTTGTTTATTATTCAAAGGTAGGGTATGTGTACCTCAGAATTCAGAGCTCATATAGAAGATTCTACACGAGGCTCATAGCGGTATTATGTCTGTACATCCGGGGAGTAATAAAATGTATAATGATCTGAAAAAGATGTACTTGTGGTCGGGAATGAAACGTGATATCTCTGAGTTTGTATCAAGGTGTTTAATATGTCAACAAGTTAAAGCTGAACATCAGGTACCTTCGGGGTTACTTTAGCCAATTACTATACCAGGATGGAAATGGGAAAGAATCACTATGGATTTTATATCGGGGATACCTTTGTCTCTGAGGAAAAAAGATGTTATTTGGGTGATTGTTGACCGATTAACAAAGTCAGCTCACTTTATTCCGGTACGTATGGATTATTCTTTAGATAAACTAGCTGAACTGTACATATCTGAGATTGTCAGGCTACATGGAGTGCCTGTCTCCATTATATCAGATAGAGATCCCCGATTTACGCCTCGCTTTAGGGACAAATTGCAAGAAGCCTTGGGTATTAGGTTGTATTTCAAGATCGCATTTCATCCTCGCATGGATGGTCAATCTGAGTGTGTAATTCAAATATTGGAAGATATGCTCTGATGTTGTATACAAGAGTTTGAAGGTAATTGGGAGAGGTATCTACCTTTGATTGAATTTGCTTACAATAACAGTTATCAGTCTAGTATTAAAATGGCTCCGTATGAAGCTTTGTATGGTAGAAAATGTAGAACACCATTATATTGAATGAGCATAGTGAAAGGAAGATACATGGGGTTGATTTGATCCTGAAACATGAGAAAAGTAAAGGTTATTCGGGATAGTCTAAAAGCAGCTTCCGATCGTCAAAAATCATATGCCGACCTTAAACGAAAAGAGATTGAATTTCAAGTCGGTGACAAGGTATTTTGAAAGTGTCTCCTTGGAAGAAAGTCCTCCGATTCGATTGAAAGGGTAAACCGAGTCCAAGATTTATCGGCCTTATGAAATCATAGAAAGAATTGGACCGTCGCTTATCGATTGGCATTATGACCGGAACTTGATAGAATCCATAATGTTTTTCATGTATCTATGTTACGACGATATCGATCAGATCCTTCACATATTCTTTCTTCGACAGAAGTAGAGATTCAACCGGATATGACTTACAGTGAAGAAACGGTCAAGATATTGGCACGGGAGACAAAAGAGCTTAGAAATAAAAAGATAAATTTGGTGAAAGTATTGTGGCAAAAGCACGGGATTGAGGAAGCGACATGGGAACCGGAGGAGGCAATGAGGAAACAATACCCAAACCTCTTTACTGGTAAGATTTTCGAGGACGAAAATCCTTAAAGGGGGGGGGGGAGAGTTGTAATGGCCTAAATTCAAGGTTATCGGAACAATGGTTTCGTAACCATAAATCCGATTTAAAGAGAAATTTATTTCAATATTTTTGTTTGAAAATTGATATGATAGGAAAATCGTATGAAAATATTGATAGAAAAATTTTACCAATTTAGTGATTAGATAGAAAAAGAAATTATTGAAGAAATTGGGTAAAAATAAGGTATCGAGACCTCTATCTCATAAAACCGAGTCAAAAATAATTTTATAAATATTTAT